>NC_056727.1:820233297-820533297 GCF_019279795.1 Protopterus annectens
AACTATGGCCACTGGAGATCTCGTGAAAGAAAAAAGGCATGTGCTTTTTAGTATACACCCAGTTTTAATGACCTATGTTGCCAGTTTTACACTATGTGTACATCTGCTCTCATATTTTTAATAAATTTGGATGTCACTGATATAAATTTACAGACACATTTAGATCATAATAAATACTATTTCAATTTCATATGTAGTTTGCTTTTTGTTTTGTTTTTTTCAACCAGTTTGATACGCCAACTATGAAAAAGTTTATATTCGACCAATACAAAAGAGAATTTAATCCATAAATATACATTTGATACACTTTGTTATAACATGCTTCTGCTCATTTATGTACTTGCACTTCAGTGAAGAACAGTGATAGAGGCTGTCTTACATTAGTATATGCCCAGGAAGAAACTGGTCAATTACTGGCATACTCAGGTCAGTTAAATCCAATGGCAATAAATAGAAGAGTATGTCTATAGGAGGTAGAATGATGCAGGTACAGAATGTTAAGTGTTTTTCAGATTAGCAACTGTCTTGCCATTCCACCTTGATTCAGTTCTATAAGTGCTTTCCCCAACTGCTGACAAAAGCTGCCCTATGAATGCAATACATCTACACATCTGTGATGATGTGAGGTAGTGCCAGCTGTGTCAGGGGAAGTAAGGTGGTACATGTGCAATATATGCCAGCATAACTAGTTGGAGTACAAGAATTATATGCCATTTGAATATCAAACTGATTTGTACAGTCACTTGTGTTAAAAATGTATTTGTAAAGTTGCTTGTGTTAAAAATGTATCATCAGTGGATCTTGCTGGACAGAAAAGAAATAATATACATATATGTCAGACTGAATTGCTGTAACTGATTTAATGTATATATTTTAACAGAGGATACTGGAAGGGTAGAGATTACATTCAGCCCAGCTAACCTTAAGAAAACTAGCCTGAAATTAAATGACTTGGTTTAGGCCATAAAGATTTTATCTTACAGGTCTGAATGCAGCCAAAGACATAATGTCTGTGAGACCTTGGGATGAGATCCTGCTCTGTTGTCCTTAGTGGTGAACTAATTGCTAACCTAGGGTGCAAGAGAATAGCTTTTTAGATTTGGCAGGAAGGGTGGAAGTGTTGGAATTGTTTAACTGTTTCCAGATGCTGTAATAAACCTTAGCTAAAGATCTATGTGTGTGTATTTTGACACATTGGTGCCATATCTTGGCTCAGTTTCTAGTGAGAGGGTTCTGTGGGAACTACAGAGTCAGATGACCAGATGTGATGTCATTCTGTAGCCAGAACTGAAACTATATTTGAATACTAGTGAGAGATAAGACACTCATCCACTTTCATCTTGCCTTACTTTACTTTGTAATTAGGGAAGAGTAATTCTTCAGTCAGTTAAAAAATATAGTGAGATTAGCTAAATGTTTTTTTTTTGTATGTGTCTGAGTCTTTCCATCTGTGTTGTTTTTCTACATTTCCTGTGTCTGAAACTCTGGTGTTTATTGTAAAAAGATAATCAGTATTTTCATTTTTTTATTATTTGTTATTAAATATATATAAACTTCCCATTGTGGCTAGTTGTTTAGAAAATATTTAACCTTTCAGAGTACTTGCATTTATTTAGTGGTGCCGTAGCTCCACATTCCTGCAAGTCTTAATTTTACTAAGTGTTATTGGTCCCTGGTAAGAACCTTAAAGTAGCTGGCTTCAGGTGCTCTGGTGGCAGCAAATCTACCTTATAGTCTGGATGGAGGTGGCATCGTTGAAAGCTGTGCAAGCCTTTTCCAGGTGGATATGTGTGTGTCTTTGAAATTCAAGTCTGAAAGTAAAGTGTTTGACGGCTACTTTGAACAGGGACAATGATAGCACTGATTTCACAGAGAGGATGGTGGAGGACTTGGCTTGGAGCACCCGGCTAAGGACTCATCTCTATAGTGGTAAGTGGGATGTCTTACTTGGGGCCTGGAATGAAAGCTCAGCCCCAGGACTGGAGTATGCATTCTCTGTGTGCTCTTAAGGGAAATTGTACTTAGTGCAGAGGACTGCATCTGAAAATACTGTGTGTCTATTTTACTCACAGTGAACGTTCCCCTACTGGTGCCAGTAGTGAGGACTGAGGCTCCTTGATCACTGTCCCAGAGGAGGGACATCACAATATCAACAAGTTATTTTTCATTTCATCTTGCAAAATACTACTTTAGAACTGATAAGTTATGTGTGTATGGGGGGGGGGATTCAAATGGTTGAAATGAATAGGAACAGTACCTAACTGATTGTTAAAGTCTTATGAGTATGAAAACTGCCCAGTAAACTGTCCAACTGTCCACTGTTGTAACTAGTCTTGCTTGGCATATCTGTGCCACAGAGCACTTCAGGAGTACTATACTGTGGGACCATATCATACAGAGAAAAAGTGATTAGTTCTGTGGAATGTGCCACAAAAACAACCAGTATGGTGAGGCAAATAGACCAGTAGGAATATGACTAAACAAGAGTGCTTGGCAAGTGCTCACTGTGTGGGATAAGATGAAGGAGGAACAGGATCATACTACTAGAATACCAGTGAAAAGAATGGAGATAAAGACAAATTGTATTTATTTGTTTGGCTGTAAATTATATATGTAAAATGGTCCTCTCTTTGGACCTTTCAGTTATAACCAGAACTGTAAGGGTAAGTACAATGTATATATGGGCAATTTAGTGAGCTAATTAGACATCATGCTTTTACTAGGTAACAGAAGACTTGAGCAGCCCTAGAAATCCACACTGACATGAGGAGAATAATCAAAACTCCATACAGACATAATACCTGTCTGTCAGGTATGAATCATGGATCCCAGAACTGTGAGTCAGAAATTTTACCACTGAGAGGCTGGACATGGGGTAAAAAACAAAGACCATAAGGAGCTTCTAGGGAGAACTATTTAAGGTAATTCTTTATCTTTTGACCATCGTGTCTCTCCAGTAATTCATAAAACTTTCCTCTCATCTAATTCCAAACTCATGTCCTCTTGATCCAAAGAAGTGTTAATTCCCCTTTAGTTGTATCTCATCAGACCCATTATTGAATATAATTCCCATTTTGGCATATATTTGCCTAACTGTATCACTCCACTTCAGAAACCTTAGAGATACATAATTAAAACTTTCAGTGACATCAAAATCTTAGTTATCAAGACAGACAGCCTGGTCTCTATGCTCAGTATCTTACAGACTCTGCCATGATGATCTGAGCCTGACCTTTCAAGACATGAAAGATCTGACGCTCCTTGACCTCCTACTCCTTTGCAGTACAAATGGATGCGCAGATACTTGACTAAATGAACTAACCCTTCATCAATATATAAATAAGACAAACTGATGAGTCAGATTCATATCCGAATGCATCTCCCACCTCTGGAACAAATTTCCATTACATGCCAAGCAGAGTAGCACCATATTCATCTTTGCAGTAAACCTAGAAAACAGGAAGCCTCAAATTCTACCCACAGTCTATCTTGTGTTGCCCTCCTTGAGTCAGGTGGGAACTTCTGAGTATGGGTTATTGACTAGGTTTTTAATGGTCTGCAGACTGACTGCCAAGTACTTACTTATAAGCCTAAGAACTTCCACTAAATACTGCTGGTGTCCTTGCATGTATTACCAGAAAAAACTGTGAGATGCAAAACAACAAAGAGTTGGATGAGCATCTTTAAAAGATGCAGTAACTAGTACGGAAGGATATGGCGGGAAAGAAGTGCAGCAGGTGCTTAAGGCATTGTTAATACATTCCAATGGACTCGGCAAACAGTAGGACTTCTATCTCTGTCTTCATATGCTGATAAACATGAATAACATCTCCTTTAACATGAATGACATTTCCTTTAACTGATAATGAGAACTAAGTCCTGCTTGATGTTTAAATTAAGAAACATAACAAACTGATACCTATTTTCTTCTATACTTACAATTACAGGAACATAGAAGAACTGCTCTCAAGAAACAATTACATAGAATGCAAGTAGCATTTCACTAAAAGTACACATCAGAATTAGCTGAAAAAAGTTATGTAGGTTGATATTATCTTCTAAACATGCAGCCATTGTGTCTTTGCTCTACTGAACGCACCACCAGAAGATGTTTGTTTCTGGTGGTTACAGTAAAACAGTCATTATTAGCTTATTTCCCAGTTCAGCTTTCCTGATGTTTCTTGACCTGGTAGGATGCTAAAAAAGAGAGGGAGGGAAACAGCCCAGGTCACTGTACATTATTTATCAGTTTTTTTGCTTACTTATTACTGCCATCCAGCGCTGACAAGAAAATGAAGACAGAATAAAAAATGGCTGAAAGTGAGGGGGAGTAGTAGTACAGGTCTGCTGGTTGAGTTGCTATCAAAGACTTAGACCAGGATTCACAGGCAAACCACACAGTACATAGAGGGCATTTGTGTGAGAAATATCTGCACACAAGCTGGAGCAGAATGTTATTGATTCCGTCTCATGTTATGCTAAAGTGAAGTGAGACAAATGTGCAACAAAACATACATGCAAATGTCTGCATAATGATATGTAAATGTAACTGAGTAGGGAAATAAGGTTTTAACTGTATGCAAAAGTAAGCAAGATGAACATAGTCACTATTCATAGACACATGTGGAGGAAATTACACATCACTGTCCACTGGACTGTAAAACAGCAAAGCATGCTGAAAATATCAGGGAAGCAGTTAACAGGAAGTTTGGTAGTAGCAGCATCAGAAAGGCAGCAACATACTTAGGCTATTAATGTTTCCTGTTCTATGTAACACGTGGCTCCCAACAGCAAAGGAAATATCATCAGCAGATGGCATAGCATAACTTCACCAATCAGGAGATAACTGACCACTTCAGAGAAAAACGGGGCATGGTACAGTACAGGCCTTGATTGACATATATTGTTTACACACAGATTATAGAGGAATCTGGCCTTCCCATATATGTGGAGACCACAGTATGCATAACTCTTTCTGTTCTAGCTTAGAGACGAAGAGAGGACTCAAAGGGTATTTCACAGGCCTCCATTTCAAGAATACTCAACAAGTTCTTCAATGCAATGCTTCTACATACAAATTTCCTAGCACACAAAATAAAACAGCTAACACCATTCATGTCTTCTGCAACACTGCTCATGTGTATGACATACCATGTGCCAAAGTTTGCATATATAGGAATAAAGATCTCACTTGGCCTGTAGTCACAGAGACTTGAGATGAGAAGGATCTACTATTGCAAAATGCATCTATTACCATAATTAACATGACTGGACTTAGACAATTCTCATGATTCACATATATTGCGCACAGCTCAGCTATATCACTGCTTTCTTTATACTAACATTCCGCTGGACGTCCTAATTCACAAGTGCAGGCACCATGGCTAACAATATATGCACCTTCAGGTACAGTGTAGACAAATGCATTAACCCCCCCAAATGTTGATACTCTGTTGTAGGTGACACTGGATGTCTTCTGCAGCCCTGGCTTTTGATGCCAGTCTACAACTGTGGAGTGTGTATCTGGCCTGCTCAAAGCCCACTTCTGCTGCCTTGATATATCTGTGGGTTTCTCCAGTATGTGTTGCATGATACATAATACGATGGAGAAAAGATAAGTTGGGTAGACCCCCCCCCCACCCACACACACTCACACAGCAGGGAAAGTGCATCTAAACAATTATCTGATGAGAGTGTGGTGGAAGAGCAGCAAAAGACAGCCCCAAAACCACCCTGCAGACAACGTTGTGCACAATTCATGACAGCACAGGCAAAAAGACAATATGTAGTCCAGACTTCTGTGTTCCAAAAAGCCCAAGTGGTAGCACAGTGTCATACAGAACAAACATGATTCAAGTAGTGTCAGTGCATGGCAGAGCCACACTGTGCTTTAGATGTTCTCACATATATTACACAATAGGGAAGGTGCAGTTGGGTCAAATTCCTCCGCATGTGCACATGCAGCAAGGGACATCAAGACACATGGTGTCTACATACTGGGTCGGAGAAGCATGTCACGGGAGGCAAAGATGGGGGGGGGGTATCCAGGATGTGTCTGGTTCTTTCTAGAGTAATTTCTTTCTGTGATGGTGTGCCACTATGTCAGCTGCAATTAGTCCACTGGTTTGTTATTTTGGACAATGCTGTCAGTATGGGCAGTAATAGCAGTAAACTTTTGTATTGAAGCAGTGTGTGTGTGTGTGTGTGTGTGTGTGTGTGTGTGTGTGTGTGTGTGTGTGTGCACGCTCACGCGCACGCGCTAACATAAACCTCATAATTCTAATCAGCACTGTGCCCTGGACTCTATATCATCACCGATATCATACAACATGGCAATCAGCTATATGTTTAACTGGGTTGCAACAGACTGTACCTAGATGATAGTCCAGTACATCTGATGACTATCCTTAGGGCTGCCATATGTCAGGGGCCAACTGTGACATATGATGGCATCAGGTACCTGCAAAGCTGAATAATGGTGAATATATCCACATTAGATACAGTGCAATCATGATTTGCTGCAGTCATAGTGGGGCATCATTCCTACTTTGAGCCCGCATGGACCCCCTAAAGGGGGACAGCAAGTCCATAGGTTGTACAGCCACAGCTTCATCTTCTACTATGGGTAGATATTGATCAAATATGGAAACAGGTGGAGTCATTGTGTCATCAGACTATTACTTGGCTATGTGCCCCATCATTATCGTCAGCCTCTGCAGCTGAGCCAATGCCAATCTGTTGATCTCCCTCCATTACAGGTATCATAGTAGCACTGTTCTGCCAAGTGAATACACAAGCGAAGACATCAGGGTGAGCATGAGTACCTGTGTTATAACTGTGTCTATGTCACATGCACACTAATGGTGACCATGCAAGATATACCTTATGAATCCCATACCACCTATACTGATATCCTGACATGGCTATATACCTGATGTTTCTACAACAAAACTCAAACAACATATGCTGTTGTCAGCCTACAGTCTACTTGTGCATTTCTGCTGTACAGAGATCTGCTGAGCATTGTATAAACCTGATGTATCATCCATGAGATGTGTGGGGTCGGGTCCATCCTCTTACCCATGCTCACTCCATCAGAGATGATCTCAGACCCACTGTCCCCCCACATGGTCAGAAAAAACTCTTGCTGCTCTCAGGAGGGGGTCTACTGTGGTTGGATTCTGAGTTGCTATAGAAAGTGTTTTTGCCTTGACACAGCATAACATATAAGTAACTCTCTTACCACACCATAGTAATATGTGCCTGTGACATCCCAAAGCATTAACATCATGCACCAATGTCTGTGCCAACTACTCCCAAAAAGGCTGATCAGTAGCCCCTCTCCCCAAATGGTGACATCCATGTATCCTGAGTGCATGCAGAAGGACATCATTTTCAGCATTGCTGAAACTGCCATGCCTCTGTTATCCACCTCATCCTCCAGACATGAACACATGTGAGAACACATAAAACAGAGCTGTATGATGTACACTGCTGGGGCTGGGTGGACAATAGCAACAGACAAAGTGTTTAAATAAGTGTACCATATTATACTGAAAGGGACAGCTATGGAAGCATGCTACACAACAGACTTAAGGACAGATATAGGCATATGTACAGCAGGTACTTGCCACACACATTGATACAAATATAGTTTCTGTCTCATTCACTTTGTTGGGATCAAGAGGTATATGCAGTGTAAGGCAATCGCCGCAGTTGCCAGCATTCAGGGCATCTTGAGAAACACCTGTCCGACAACCCTATCTTAGTACAGTTGGGACATACATGTGTAGGCACAGGAACCCTGGCTTGTAATACCACTGCAAAACCCACAGAGCATGGTTCAACTCTAGCATAACACTGCTAACAAACTGCTCATTGCTGTGATATGTCTGGGGGTCTCTCCAGTATGACCCTGCCATAGCATGACAGGATATTTCTATAGATGACACAAACCACACCCCAGTATATGTACTGATAGACATGTGCAGTGATAGTTTGTCCTGATGTCTCTCCAGTATGACCCTGCCATAGCATGCAGGATATTTCTATAGATAACACAAACCACACCCTCAGCATACCTACTGATAGCCAGGAGCAGTGATAGTTTGTCCTGATGTTGTGGGGAGTCCTGTAACCAGTGCAATCTATGCAGAATATAAGCACACAGACACATATTCATAGCCTGTGAATTCCTGTTCAAGACTGCACACCCTTAGGAACAAAGTAAAATACAGCACACTACATACTTACAGAATACTACATTTTCAGAGCAGTCTGTAGGCCCAAGATGTATTGTTATTCCTCCTCCTCCTACTATCCAGCCTTACAATGTAAACTCCTAATCTGAACAACCTGGCATGCAAAATAATGGTGTCCCTCTAAAATAATGCAACTGTATACATAATTGCATGATATAAAGATATTAGGTCAAATTGCATGACTATCTATGAATCATTTTATTTCTCTATAGCCTGTTGACTGTGCTTCCCACTGACAACCCATGGCTGTAAGCTCATGCTAGAGACCTGCATAAGTACATGTGTTATGTTATTCACGGTTATATGCCGAGTTACCCAGCAATTCAGAAGTCACATTGTGGGGATGACTGACAAGACACCATTCAGTTCTCAATAAAAATTACACCATTTCCTGATGGGATTTGGGAGGATATCTCTGCTTTTGCTAGTGTCCAGCAGACAGTACCTACATGGTAAAAGGAAGGACAGCAACAGTATGCTTTATCACATTTCTGGCCCTTTCACGAAGCATGTACTGGGGCCATATGATAAATGGTGTCTCCAAGAAAGGTGGTGTCTGGTATTGCCTGGCAAAGATGTTAACCTCAGCCATGGACATTACTAGGACAAGGAAACTGCTTACAGTAATACAGATGACCTGGGGTGCAGGTTAGCCAGCATAACCCCAAATGGCATTGTACATGGAAAGCATATGTTTTTTCTTCCCTAGTTATGTTTGCTAGGTTCTTGCTACTAGCATGCATTTGTTAAAAACAGTTCAGGACATATGTTTCAGCTACTGGTTGGCTCTTCAATGTCAGGTGGAGATGGAGGGGGTGCTTTTAATAAAATAGGTTCTATATTTAAAATGGGTTTCCTGCAAGGACATGTTATGAATAGGGGGTTATTTGTGGTATATGCACACTACCTCTTGTCTCTCCTTGTTTAACTGTGTCACATTCTGTCTAAGTATGCTAATGTATGAACAGGAGGCACACAAAATAGGAAATACATATGAGATTGCATCTGTTGTTCTGCCATCTAACAGTTCTCTGATCTGTCCATTGTCTCTCAGCATGAGTAGAAAGCGAGAATAATCTTGTCGCCAATCATAGGAGACTGGAGAGGCAAGAGACCAGCCATGGTTAGTTCTACTCATAAATGCTGACAAGTGTTTTAGATATATCCAGTCCACTGATAGGACAGAATCAGTTATGGCAGACTTCCCAGTGTATCTCCTCACTGCAGGTCCAAATGATACAGTTGATCAATAGGCATCTGAAATGCAGCCTGCCCTTAATGAGGTGGTCCGTGAGCATGACAAGGTGACAAGCCTGGGAGTGCCTCAGTTGAGGGGATCCTGGCCCATCTCCATAAGTTGCCCTGGCACTACTGCCTGACATGGTCCAGCCAGAACTGGAGCATATGGTGCAACCTACAGTGGAGACATCCGTGGGTAGGTGTATGACCCAAATAGAAAGTGGAATAAGCAGCAGATTCACTTATCTGGCCAGACCCCTATCATTGGGCCACTACAGGAGGGTGTGGTCATGTCAATGGCCATCCTGATCCATCGGCTAGTGATAGATCAAAGTAACATCCCTCTGGGCTGGACTGACAGAAAGCATGTTGCTGATATTTGTGCCTCCCCTCCATTCCCAGTCATGTAAGCCCTGTTCCTCTTCTGTTTCACCCCATACCCTGTGCATAGTTCAGTCCACCCTTTACAATATATCTAACTTCTGTCTCCCTCCATCATGTGTCTCCACATCCTAGTGTGTGCACAACCACTTTATTGGTTTGTGCTGCCTACTTGTGTTGGTCTGCCCCTGTACATAGCCCTACCACCATTTTATATACTGGTTTCTGTTTAATCTTTCCTACTCTTGCCTTCTGTCTACATAATGCAAACAACATGGTTCTATCCCCACCTAAAAGTGTTAGTTTCTCTCACCCAACCCCGTGCACTCCTATATGTTGTCTTTCTAAGTGTGTGTGTGTGTGTGTGTGTGTGTGTGTGTGTGTGTGTGTGTGTGTGTGTGTGTGTGTGTGTGTGTGTGTGTGTCACTGTTTACTGCGCTCCTCTTTCTCCTACCACTGTTGTGCATCATTTTCTTCCCTTTTTATACATCTGGCAGATGGCCATATATATGGACAGCACTGCAGTTGCACATAATTTATAGCTCTATAGATTTATATGACACTTTGTATTGCCTTGCTGAAGGACACTCTAAGACACACAGCTTAGCTATTATATGTATTGGTTTATTTTTAAGCTGTATTGGTTTGCAAGTTCACATTTTTCTTTATCTCGAGACTTGTAAAATGTGGAGTATGGTCATTCTATATTTTGTGTCTTGCACATCTGTGTAAGGAGTTCACTATGTGGATGTGTCTACTTGTATAGTTGCATTGCACAGATGTATTTACTTGCATAGTTGCTGTGGTACTCTCTTATATACATGGCAGGGGCAAAAAGAGTGCTGTCTATTCTGGTTTCATTATTTAATTACTCCGTATATCACTGTGCAGTGCTGTCTAGCTGTGCAAGCCTTCAGCAGAACTGTAGGACATTTGTATGAATCTTAATAGGCATTTATGTAAAATCTTATCTTCTAGGCAATAATCTCAGTGAGAAAGGTCTTAATTCTTCTGAAAGCTTCTACTGTAGTATAATCATGGAAAAGCTAACATTTTTTAACCAAACAAAGGAAATGAGAGCTTTTTTCTTGGTAAAGTTCAAGACTTCATCAGTTAAAATCACTAAAAGCCATTATGCTTTTTATACCCATACTAAATAATCACATGATACCATCTTTATTAACCAAAATTAAATAATTAAGTAAGAATTTAAACAGTTAATGTAACACACAATAAATACACCACTTTAGATTACACAAAATATGGAGTGTGTAAATGTAAACCAATGTTCATAAAAATTAATCATCTAACCTGTGCTTTCAGCTTTAAAAGGCAACCTATAGATGCCAATTCATTCAACCCGGCCACCCAACTGTATTAAAACATAAAATCCAATGCAGTTCGAGTTTCTTTAGGTATAAGGACCATGACCCATCTATCATGTTGCACTCCACCTATTCAATAACAATAAATTTAAAATTGTGCCCTGAATAATTTAAAACATGTTTAAATAATGTGTTTGTCATTTTACCCTTTTGAATCTCATACTGATGTTCATAGATTCTGTCTCTAAGTCTTCGCTCAGATTTTCCAGTATAAAAAGTAGGGCATTTTTGACAAAGGGCTCCATAAACAATACCAGTACTGTTACAGTTGTGCTTTCCTTTGATTCTGAAATAATTACCATAAATTTCAAAAACCTCCCACATTTTTCTCATATACGAACCTATGTTGCTTTTTCTCCTAACTGGATCTTCTAATAGGTTTTTAAGACTACAGCTCTTTTATATGTAATAATGTGTCTCTCTCCTACTTTTCCTTTAATCACCCTGTCTTCCTTCATGATAGCCCAATTTAAAAATAATCTGTCTCACCAAATTGCTATCAATGCTAAAAGTAGTAACAAAAGATAATTTAAAATCCACATTCCTAAAAGTAGCATTTGATTTTTGTTCATCTTGAGGTACTGTTAGTAAATTACAAAAGCTCAAAATTGGTAAAAAATAGTTATTACTTCTCTTACTAATCACTTCATTCATATGATTCTCTACAAATCCCATAGGGTAACCCCTCTTTAAAAACACTGATTTCAGAATTTCACATTCACTTAAAAAAATCATGTCATGTGCACTGTCCTGTAAAACTGCCCTTACACCTCCAATTTTTTCTGTGAAACAGGATGGTAGCTGGTATAATACAAAAAAAATATTCGAATAGGTGGGCTTCCTAAAAATTTTTGAAACAAATCTCTTCATAGGTGGATCTTTCTCTAAGGTTACATTGAAATAATTGATCTGATCTATGCCCACCTCATATGAAAATTTCAAGAAATCAGTAGCATTTTTGAGATATCAAAAATTCAAAGATTCAGAGAAACTTTATTGTCATTTAGGACCATACAAGTGCAGCCTAAACAAAATTACAAATGTCAGCTCACAAGAGAAATGCAGTGCAAATAACGCAGATACAGCAGTATCAACGAATAACATAAGAAAGACAACAACAACACATATGACATGCAAGAGGTAGGTCACATTACATAAACACATTCAATACCCATTATCCAGTGATAAATAATAAATAAATACCCAAATAAAATAAAATAAACAAATACCCATAGATATTCAATAATCCAGCAAACCATTTATTTCCTTTTTTTCTAAGCAATAAAAATATCATCAAGGTATCTTACATATAAAACACAGCCTTTAAACAAATCATTATTAAATAAAAACCTGTTCTCCCATTCTAACATAAAAATGTTAGTAAAAAGGGAACCACATACAGCACCCATAGCAATACCCTTCACTTATACAAAATACTAGTTCTCAAAAAATATAATTATTCTTGAGAACAATTTCTAAAAACTCTTTTTAAAGATTAATTTTATGTTGAGGTAGGCCCTTCTTAAAAAGATATTCAATAAACTATACAATACCAGTATTGTGTAGGACTGTTGAATAAAAATATTTTACATCAATTGCAAGAAACAGATAATCATCATTAAAATCCAAATGGCTACATTTAAAAAAAATCTCAAGAATCAAAATAGATGTGTGGTTCATTAAAAACATACTGTTTTAAGTCAGAGTCCAACATCTTAGCAAAAGGTGCAGTAACAGAGTTACGAGCATCCACAATGAGACACATGGGCCATTTAAATAAATCTATTTGGATTTTTGGTAAACCAAAAATAGTAGGAATCATTGAGGTCAGAAGATTTAAGGCATGTACTTCTTCTTGAGAAAAGAACAGTTTTTCCCTTCCAAACTGTCATTTTACCCAGTGGCTGTACAATACCTCCTTATTTAGCTCTTACAGAGTCAAGTGGAGAATGAACTGAAGACCAGGAATTGAAGTGGTGGCCCCAAAAAGTAAAAAAAAAAAGAAAAGAAAATATCCTGCCTTTTTTAAAGGCCATGAACAAGGTTCCGCTCAAAAGCATGAAACTCTAAAATCCTACTTGTTGTGATAATGGCTATGATCAATAATATTTTCCATAATGAAAACCTCAGTTTATTTGACTAAAAAGGTCAAAGATAGTTAGACAATATCTCTAGGTAAAAATTAACACCCAAACCAGGAAAATAAGTCCTAACAAGTGGCTTTAAATGAAGGATCACAGCAAACATAAAATGTTACTTCCATGCAGCACAGCACCAGTTTTGACTTCCACCCATTCAAGAAATTTCAAGAAGTTGGAAATATGTAATTGTCACCATGTACAGACACTTGTTTCTAGAAGAAACCAAACTTAATACAAAATGCAGTCTGCCTTGAAATAAGAAAGACCAAATTTCTGGATTGAAACAATTACATTGTAAAGAATAAGTAGATGCAATAGAAGTAGGTCTAGCTAAGTGCATGCCAAACCTGGCCACTAAAGGTTTCAACAGCCTGGTCCTGAAATGGGCTTTCCTTAAACAAATGAACTATTAATGCACAAAACTCCAATGTGATATCTGTAGGAAAGCTAGAATCCTACATAAAGCTCAAAAGCACTCCTTTACCAATTGTGATGGAACAAAAATGTATATGAGGCCTTATTTTTGAAGAAACTCTCTCTCTCTGTCTCACTCTCTTTCCATCAATTGGTTATGTTTATAATGCTGAACAGTCAGAAAACTGAATGGCATTACAATGAACCCAAAGGGATGAAGCACACATTGCCAAGGAGATTGCAGTACAGCGTGGACTGGTGTTTTCCCCTTTCCCCACTATAGTGCAATTCTGGAATTGGTATATATAATAAGCATAGGGTTTGTGTGAGAGCACAAGAATGTTTGACGACCTGCATAGTACATCAGCTGAGTTTTTGGCAATGTGTGTTTCGTCCCTCTATGTTCATTGTAATTCCATTCAGCATTATGAATGTATTCCACATATAGAAATCTAATCACAAAACAATTTTAATTACAAAATATCCTACCTTTAAATTCAACAGTCTAGCAAAACCACTGCACTTAAAATTGCAATACCCAGACACAAATACAGTTTATTTCCTTTTGCCCTCAACTGTTTCCATAACAATTCCATAATTTAAACTAACAATGACAAAATCCTCAGATTTATCCATCTAGCACATAAATGAGATCAGTGTTTAACTACAATTCAATAGGCTAATTGGCTTCCCATCACTGAAATAGCCATTTTCCCACTAAACTCTTTTACCTATAAACTATTAGATAACTCATTCTGCCCCCACTAAACAAGAAACTGACTAGTCTCTGAGAAATCACAACCTATTCAGGTAATTAGTCTCTCCTTCAGTCTAGTTATTGGTGAAAAAGGCTTTCCCCAAAACTGTCCCTACATGCTGGACACCCTCCTTGCCAATTTGCTTAAAATTATCAACTTTTCAGTTACATAAACAGCTTGAACTCTATCGAAAACAAAATAATTGAAATATTCATGCTTCAGTGACAATGGCTAAAACACAGATTCTCTTCATTTTCAACCAAACCAAAGTTTTAACCAACCAATGCTACCTACATCCTCCTTGTTACATCCACTACTGCAAATACAGCATAAATAACTTCTGTGTTAGCACAATTGTACATACACTGTAGTTGGTTCTGATCCTAAATATATTCATTTTATTGTATATATACCCGGTATACTTGTCTTTATTCTCATTTTATATAAGTAAGTGAGACAAAGTTCTGAAGTTCTGTCCACCCCTCTAATATATGAAGTTTACTGTTGTAAGTTATTTACAAATATTACACCATTACATTTATATAATGAAAACTACTACATATTTGTTCTTACTCATTTTCTTTGTCATAATACTACTTTTTTATCTAATTTCAGTGTTAATGGTAATTAGTTTTTTTGTATTATGCCATGCTACTAAATCATACCTCTCAACCATACCGAATTCCTCGGTATTTAGCAGTTTTGTGGTCAAAATAATGGGGTGCCACGAATTTCCGAGTCGCAGCCTCAGTTCTGAATTTCCCACATTTTTTTTTTTCAATGTTTTTTTTTTTTTTAAAGTTGGTCCTGACGTCATCACATGCAGGGCCTTCCAGCCTGTCAGAAACAGAGTTCAGTTGAGAGGGGAGGGCTCAACTCTGTCTGTGTAGTACTCTGTTTATCCTTCTAGTACTATTATGTACTATCTGTATTAATTAATTGACCTGACTGACCTCTTTGTTTGCAATTTGCAGTCTGTATAAGAAATGGATTTAATTAGCAGCAGCACACAGCAACCAGGGAATGGAACGGAAGATGACTCTTGGGCAGCAAGGTGTTTTAAAATATTATGTTAACGTCAGTCACAAACTCAGTCAGGAGAGACAGTTCAGGCTCACACTCACAGCACAGTAACAGGTGGAAGATGAGAAAATATATCTCCGATCGTGGTTCCTCATCCTCCAGCTGCTCCAGGTAAAAGAAAAAAAACCCCTATGACTGCTAGATTTATTTTCGCAGAACATCCAGACCAGATTTATTTACTCATATTTTGGTCCGTATCTCATAAAATTTTAGTTTTCTGGCAAATCACTGCCTGGTAGTAGTAGCATATCTTAGTTAGAAAATAATTGCAGGGCATTCTTATTTTGAGAAATGAGAGCTTTCATGTCTTACTTTCAGAGCTGCATATTTTATGTTTACTTTTGCTGTCCAACAGAAATGAGCTGCTTATTTTATGTTTGAGAAATTGTTTGAGAAATGAGAGCTTTGTCCGAGCTAAGCTTTATTAAGATTGGTGAGATGTATTGTGTGTGTATTAATGCATTGTGTGTGTATTAATGCTGGTGAGCTGCACTTAGAAATGAGCTGCTTATTTTATGTTTGAGAAACGAGAGCTTATGTCTGAGCTAAGTTTCAGAAATATTTTTTGTGAAGCAAGAGCTTTCATATCTTACTTTGGTAGCTGCATATTTCATGTTTACTTTTGCTGTCCAACAGAAAAGACCCCACAACATCCTTAAATTATTTTCACTGGTTAAAATACACCAGTATTTAATAATAGTTTTAATAATGTGGGAACCTGTACTATATTGTAATACAAGTGCCCTGGTAAAATCACATTTCTGTTCTGGGGGGTCCCTGCTGTTATTTTCCTCCCTCCACCTGCAGACTTCTGCCATAAAATGTGTTCCCAAATGTTCTGTTTTTATAATTCCTATTGTATATTACATTCGACCCAGAATCTTGTAATGATCGGGATTTCTTCCAACACTCTCTAAAAATATCATCACTGATAGTTTTCAATAAAAGCCAAGGAAATTACCTCTCCAAAAACATGATTTCAATTTTTTTTTCCTTTCAACATCCAACACTTCTCTGTTCAGTATCATCCTGACAAATCTTACAAATTGACCTTTCACCAAACTCCTCTTTTGTGAAATGGATGAGCACTATAAAAGTGTAAGTATCTGTTGGAGAAAGTGGGTTTTGTGTAAATATTGGATGAAAAACCATCAGTGTGTTTAGTGAGGGTAATGTCCAGGTAATTGATCTCATTAGGATAAAACTGATACGTAAATTTTAAAAAGTGAGATTGATTAATATAATTAATAAATTCAGGAATACACATGGGGTCCCCGGGTCTATATTAGAACACCGAACATTTAAAATGTCGAGTGTTCTAATATCAAAGAAACAGAAAACCAAATTTTTTCCTAGGGAAAGAATTTGGTTGTCCGTTTCTGTTGCTTTGGTATTTTCAGCGCTCTGGTGGAAAGTTACGGGTCAGGTTCAGGTAAGTGTGCGATTGAGTGCGGGTTAGGTTAGTTAGGGTTAGAGTGCGGGTTAGGTATGTGTGCGATTGTGTGGACGTGAGGGTTAGGGTGGGTTAGGTGAGTTAGGGTTAGGGCGTGGGTCAGGTAAGTGTGCGATTGTGTGGACATGAGGGTTAGGGCGGGGTAGGTGAGTTAGGGTTAGGGCGCGGGTAAGGTGAGTGTGCGATAGTGACAGACCTTAGGGTTAGGGTTTGGGTTAAGGTAAGTGGGTAGTTAGTGGTGTGTGTATAGTTTAGTGTAGGGTTAGGTGTAAGAGTTTAGGTGTATGTGTGTGGATTGCTGTTTGTTTGGTGTGCTTGTGTTGTGTGTATGTGTTTTGGAACAGCAATTTTTTCTCTAGGAAAAAATTTGCTGTTCTGAATGTTTGATGTTTAGTATTTTAGATTGGTAGGGTTCGATATTAGAACACTCGACATTTTGAATGTTCGGTGTTCTAATATAGACCCGGGGTCCACTCCCACAGAGTAAAGATATCATCTAAGAACCTTAAATAAAGTTTAATATAATTCTGGTAAGGGGATCCAAAAAATAATCTGTCCTTCCCAAGTTAACATTACTTAATTTACAAAAAAGGGGACTCTTGCTGTCCCCATTCCTACTCCCTTTATCTCCTTCAAACCAGATATAGTTCTTCTCAAGCACAATTTCCATTCATTCCCTTACTAGTCTAACTTGAGAGGGGCTCCAAAAATTTAAAATTTAAAAGCACATCATTGAACATTTCTAAGCCCTCTTCCTGTTGAGTACTGTAAAAAAGATCTACTACATCAATGGGCAAAAAAGTATGATCCTTATGCCAATGACAAGGTTTAATTCTCCCCCAAAAGTGTCATAAATATTTAACAATGTGAGTCTGAATATCTTGAAAAGGTTTTAGTAGTTTGTCATCATATTTGGCATATGGATGGGTTTTGGCCCCTGCAGCTGACACTATGGGCCTAAATGGGGGATTGTTTAGGTCTTTATGAATCCTGGGGATACTGAACATAATTGGCATTGTTGGGTTGCAGTTTTTTAAAAATGTTTATGTTGTGAGGTCCAAACCATGTTGCAATAGGTCATCATCTAAAAGTTGGTCGATTTTGCAGTAGGTAAAATTCACTTCATTAATTGAGGCGGTAGTGTAAGCTTCACTCTCATATAAAAGTTTTAACATCTCCCCTGAATAATTCAAAGTATTAAACACCACCACCACCCCCACTATTGTTGGGTTTCATAATGCAGACAAAGGGGGTTCTTTTTACCTCTTCCAGTAATTTGTATTCATCATTCATTAAATTGTATTTTTTTTGGGGGGGGGTTCATGTTTCTCTCTGCATACTGCTTGTAAATGTCATATTCACATGTACTGGAACAGATATGGACAGTAGGGTGAGGGATAGGCATAGCTAAGCTTTTTTTCTTCAAAGTGACTTTGTTAGATTCTCCCTCATTACTACGTCAACAGTACTGAATAGTAAAATTGATTTTCCTAGCAAATAGTTTAAGTTCAATCAAAATGTCAGTTAAATTACAGCTAGGAGTAGGAAAAGATGTAAAGCCCTTTTCAAAAAGTGAAAAATGTTTGTCTGTTATGTTGAGGTCATTGTAATTATAAATGGTAAAATGATTTATTTTCATCACTTCAGGATAAGGTTTAGGGTGGAATCCATCACAGGTAATCATTTCTGCTTCCAATGACTCCACTTCCTCCTCGCCTCCTGTTCTGTCCTCTCTTATGATACCCCGCCCCATCTTTGATTCCCATACCTGGTGTTGTTCTCTGTGAATGGGAAGAAATGGCTCTTGCTCAAAAGCCTTTTTGATCTCCAGACCGGGGGGGGGGTGGCTATAAAGGGTCATCAAGACCAAACTGGTCAAGACTGCCCTCGTTCTTATCATCAATTCTAAAACCCTCATCATAATTAATTACCCTTTTGGTTAGTAACATTTCCTTGTCTATTATTACCAAGGACCAGGATTTCCTCTCGTATTAAAATCTTGTTTCTTATATAAAGGAAAAGCTTTACCAGTTTCATATTCCAATTTGTCCTTTGCCATTTTTTTTTATTTTTCCTCATTTTGATCTTATTCACGTGTACCTACTTTATTAAAAACACTGTTATATTCAACAGAATACATACACACACACACACACACACACACACACACACACACACACACACACACACACACACACAAAAAACATGTCATTCTTGATCTTAATATTTAAATGTTCAGTCTCTGTTTTTAAAGCATCAATGGAGAACTAATCGTCTTTAACAATAATCTCTAAAGTTTGAGTCCCTGTTTGTTAAAAAGCTTGATTAATTATTGATGAAATTTAGCATAAGGGTTAACCCCATTGGGGAATCTGTAATACCTAAGCTCCTTCGGCACCCTGTGCACATGAATACATTGTTTTAAAAACATGCCATCCAATTGCAAACTATGTAATTAAAAATTTTCTTTAATAACAATTGAATCCAGTCTTTGAGATTATCATTTTCTGCATCTTCTGAATGGTGGTGGTGTTCTGCCATACAAGAAAATTCCTGGTACAACCAGTCATTGAAATTTAAACAAGTGTTAAATCTTATATCGTGTAGTCTACTATTCGGACAACTGTGATTAACAGTACCTTGTTTATTTTGGAGATGGTGGTTATTTCCTTGCTCAGGACTAGGATTAAGGGATTAACAGGATTAAGTCATATTGTTCTCAATATTGTTGCAACTCAAAGTGATATTCTGCCTCGAGCAGCAACTATCATTAATGCATCCATTCCAGGACAGATCAGAAATCATGGCAAGCAACTTTGTAAGCCCCCCATAATGTTATCCACAGTTTGGGTGAGAGCTTCCTTGCCTTAACCACACCAGGTTTCCTGAGTGAACATACTGCAGCTTCCAATCATTTCTTCTGCCCCTTCCTCTATAACACACCACAAACCAAGTACTAAAAACAATGTATGAAACCAGCCCAGAAAATGAACAACTAATAATACAAAAAACAAATCTGGCTGTGAACGGACACCAGCTGCACAAAAAACTGTAAAAAATGTTCCAAACTACCACAAAACACTTTATTTTAAGCTGACAAATCACACAAACAGCTTAAAATGGCCAGCAAGGGCAGGTTGCCTATAAACCTTGGCATTTTTGTGGCAATACTTTGCAAGAGAGCTAATACAAACAGCAGGTTTCATTTAATGCATCAAAAGACAGTTAACCAGTGCCAAGTGCATGATATGTAAACTATTAATGTGGCACTCAAATTGTAAACATCCAGTCTGACATAACTGCATAGTAAGAGAATGATTAAAGCAGAATTGAGTCAATATAACAAATATTTTCAAACCATTTCCTAACCAATCCCACTAAGAAAAGTGTATATCTTAAAACCATCTATTTGTCTGCCTTTATTTTATTTATTTTTATTTTTTCAGCCACAGCGTAGAAGACTGAAACTATGACAAGATAAGTTTCCATCTAAGCGATACAAATAGAAAACAATTTCGAAGTAGATACAGAAGTGTGCAACTAAAGTATTAAAACAGCAATATATTTTATATATTATATTTATATTTGTTGCAGTTTATAAACAAACACACATGCACACACACACACACACACACACACACACACACACACACACACACACACACACACACACACACACACGCATGCTTGCACACACACACACACACACACACACACACACACACATATATATATATATATATATATATATATATATATATATAGAGATATATATTATGGAAAGAAAATTGCCACTGATTCTAAAGACAACCACAAAGCATTCTATAGCTATGTCAAGAATCTCAATAGCAACACTCAGATCTGCTCTGAGTTACAGTACAATGGCACTAAATATACAGACCCAACTGATATTGCTCACATCCTGGCAGATAGGTTCAGTGCTAACTTTACCTCCTTCTCACCCCCTAAAGAGCCCATCTCTATACCGGAAGAATGCAAAGTTCCTGTAATCACGGCTGCACAGGTAAAAACCACACTCTCCAATGCCAAGAACACAGCATCCATGGGACCAGACAACATTCCTGGCTGCGTTCTACACGAACTACAGAATGAACTGGCACCCCACCTAAGTACCATGTTCAATCATAGACTCACCTCAGGCTTTGTGCCTGCTGAATGGAGCACAGTGACGGTTATCCCACTCCACAAGGAGGGAGCCACCACAGACCCTGGGAACTACCGCCCCATTAGCCTGATGAGCCTGGTCTGCAAGGCCATGGAATGTATCATCATGGAACTTATAAACAAAGACATTGGTAATCACCAAACTCTGGACCCCACCCAGTTTGGGTTTGTAAAAGGCAGATCATGTCTCCTAAACCTGATAGACTTCTTTGAAGCAGTCAACAAAGCTGTAGACAAGGGTAAGGTGGTTTACACAGCCTATCTAGATCTTACCAAGGCGTTTGACACCATCCCCCACTCTGGAATTATAGATAAACTCACTAAACTAGGTATAAATCCCTATGTCACAAGATGGGTTGCCAACAGGCTCACTGACAGAACCCAGTGGCGGATTTAGGCATGGGCGCAGGGGCGCGCACCACCTCCTTTTGTCCATTAGAACTTTTGTTCATTTTTTTGTACCCTTTATGCTGTCTGTTTTCAAGTTACGTTTTTTTTTTTTTTTGAACTGTCATGGAGACAAAATCATTATGATGTATGAATATGATGTATGAATATGGAGTCCATGATTAATCTCTCCACGACAGTTAAAAAAAAAAAAACGTGGACAGTACCGTACATTTTTTTTTCAGAACTGTTCAGGTTTCTCAACCAATCAATGCTGTGAAAAATCGCGCCTAACTCAAATACATTGGAGAAGAGATTGGAGGTTGCAGAGTCAGGTGATTTTATAATCTCCTCAATTGCTGCTTCAAATAATTCCCTGTTGTAGTTTAGTTAGGCTCGTTTTGGTAAAAACTTCAAAGAGCATCCTGTTGGGTGAAACTTGCGGTAATATAAGTGAGTCAGCAGTGACTGTGCAGAGTTCTGAACTCCAGCAACAAACTCCGTTCAACAAGTCTGTGAGAGGTATTTTTTTAAATTTTTGTACCAAAGAGCCAGTTTGATTATTCAATATTTAAAAAGTTGAATATTTTGCACTGAGTGGCTGTTTGTAAGAGGACTTACTGTATTACAGTGTAACACACAGACAAACATTATTAAAACTTATAAAGCTCAGAGAGGGCTTTGACATTCACTCAATACAATTAAAACTAGGCTTAGATGTATGAGGCTGTCTTTATTTATCTATAGTTGTCATAATAATAATTTACTGTTAATATGCAAGGCAATAATGAGGTAATGTGTAGCAATGCCGCATGAAGACGCAGATGTGGAACATGATTCATTGAAGTAATATATGATTAAATCATTTTCCTTAGCCTGTGTGCTCTTTCAAATAATATATTAATAATTAAGTTTCCCGAAATGGTTTTAAAATCCCTCAAGATGCCTTGGCAGATTGTAGTTAAAAAATGGTGCCAATGTATGATCTGCACTAGTTTTTCCCCACGTACTCTTGCGTGTTGCCTTTTGAAGTCTTTCTAAGAATCTTAGGTCAACTCATGGAGATCTGACTCACTAGAACTGAGTCACTCCGTCAATTTATTTCTAAAATAGGCTTACTGTGATAAGAACTCAGGAGAGGAAGATAGCTGTATTGTTATCCCATCCTAATCCAGGCAGGAGCCCACTACGAATTAGTGTGTTCATTTTTTTCCGTTTGTCTGCCCTCTTTCTCCTCCTAGCAAAGCCGGCATTCCTTCCTTTTGGTTTACTTAATTCATTTGCATTATCTTTAACTGATAACAGTCCTGTTTTCCTGAAGGAGTTTACCAATGAACTGGAATGCAATTTCACTGTTTTTCTCCCTGCCTGCCATCCTTAATAATATTACTAATATTTGTTTTTCCCGCTTTTCTCCTACTGAAGCACAGCGGACCCCCTAAAAAATTCTGCCTCCAGCGTGTGTGTAGTTTCTGTTTGCGCGCTGGGTACAGATGTGCTGCCTCTTCCACCTTGGACATGTGGCTGAGTTGTCATGGATTTAAACCGTGGGAATCTGTGCCCCCCTGGGTTAACCATGAGAAAAGCGTGCACCTTCTTGCGCTAGACTTTTTAACTTTTAGCAGTTGTGGCTGTGGCTTTCACTGCCGATTTCACTTGGGACCCACAGCATCTGTCTGCTCTGGCTGTCACACAGCTGCTCAACTTCGTGATACTGCAGTTGTGTTTCCAGATCACTCAAAATGAGTGCCATTTGTTGAGAAGTTTAAATAAAGTGCATAACTAGGCTGAGCATTTCGTGTACTTTCATTTTGCATGCGAAGTTGTTTTATTTAATATTTTATAGAGTAAAGTTCATGACGTAATACATTTGACTAAGCTGTTCTTGTAATATTGTTTTACAGGTGGATGTTGCTTGAAGAAGTGTACCTTTATAAGTTTAAATGTTTTGGTGGCAATTGCTGTTCATGTGTTGATACACTGGTATATAGTATTATAAGTTATTTATTTTTGTATTGGTGGGAGGGAGTGGTAGATGTGATGAGTTGCGTAAAAGAGAGAATGAATGTTTTGACAGCAGCAGCCTGTGTTGGGTTGTGTGAATAAGTGTGACTCGAGTACGTCACGAGTGACAATTACATAATGTGTTGGTAGAATATGCCTGGACTTGGGGGGGGGGGTCATTGAACTGAGAGTGAGATACTAAACGCATGATGCATCCTTCCATGCTCTCAAGTGTTGTTATGTAGTTGTCAATTGCTGCTGTGGGGGTAGCCCACTTTCCACTTTAGAAACTGCACTAGTTTACGTCTGCGACCCATTTTAGGTTTTGGTTTTTCCAGCTTTTGCTACCTGTCATTGTATTCCTTTGCCGACTTTGAGGTGCCATGCTTGTGGCAGCTGTCCTGTTTGTGTTTTTTACGCACGTATAGGGTTGTCCATTTTCCACATGTGCCCAAATAGTTGGAATCCAAAAGTTTGTACTGTTCGGACTGCCACATAACTTCGACAACAGATTTCAGGGTCACTTTTAAGTTGTAGGAAGTAACTGTAGCGAGTTACATGGATGACATGAAAAAAAGCTTTTTATTATAACCATCTCTGACTCGAAGATGTGTCTGCGTGTTTACATATTGAGAGTGTTTTACTGGCAGTGCATGCCAAGGGTTTGTTATTGCAGCCTACCTCTAAACTCTGTCTTGCTGTCACGACACAGATTATTCTGAGGGAACATGAATAGTTGGTCAGGCTGCAGTGTTAGAATTGCCGATTTAGTACTCTTGAGTTGTTGAGCAATAACTGTGGTGAAAAAAATGCCACTGTTTCCTGACCAAGAATACCCTGTACAGCTGCTGGGGAAATTGTAAGCCAGGTTTCACTCTCATTTGTGGGAAGATCACCTAAAGGACTCTTCTGTTTTTAGTATTAACTTGGTTTTCTTAGCGTTTTACACCATGTAGTAAAGCAAGGAGATATCTCTTCTTGTAAATGGCAAGAAACAGCTTGAGCAATCTGGCAGTCATTCTTTGCTATTTACTGGAAGTCCCCACCTCCTTTGGTAATTTACATGTCAGGAATGAAAATACTACTTTTTTTATGCAGGTTATCCTTTCCTTGCAAGCAGTGTCTGTCCCCTCAGCATCCTCTGCGTTTACGGGATGCATGCGGAACGCACTTCACTTTCAGAGCTGTAATTTGAAGTGTGCAGGTTGTGAATTCGCAGTCTCATCTTTCTGTCTGGTGCCGATGACAGCACAGGAGCAAGCTAATGCAAATACTCCGGAAGGCATTTCTTCTTAGTATCTAGTAAAGAGCACTGACAATAAGCGTAGCAGTTTCTAATCCCCCACCCTCTTCATGTAAAACCCAATAAAACCAAATTTATTTTCTTTATTTATTATCTGACAAAATAAGGAGTTAGACTGGGTTTACTTCGTTTAGGAAACATTACTTGCATAAAGTTATTTGCACAAAGACATACGTACATACAAAATAAAATTTATAATAATAAAAACGTCCGCGTTTCAAGTTGTTTTGAGTTTGGACTCGACTACCATAGCTACAATTCATGTGTCAGCAACGATTGTATATCAACTTTCTTTTCGCTCATGTTAAGACAATTTTTAAGGCTCAACACAGTGGCTAAACTTAGAATTTAAATGTCACTGTCAAATTGTTTGGCACTTGGCAATGTGCAACTTCAACCAATTACTTGTTAGTTTGAAATACCTCGGGTGAAACAGTTTAATGCTTCTTGTTCATGAGAGGCATTTTTTTGTCTGCATAGCTCTCCTATTACTTATGTTTTTGTCTATAATATATAATTATTATATTATATAATATATTTAATATTAATATTAAATAATAAATTTTATTTGTAAAACAGGCTTACTGTTACAGTGATAAGAACTTCAAAACTTATCTAAACATTACTTACTGTTTTATTTCCCCATGAATGTTCAATTTGGCTAACACAAATTTTCAGTGGAGAGTCCAGATTTTAGCAACTTTTTTTGGTATATTCCTCAAATATGTGTGCTTTTGAGCAAATCACCAAAGACTGAAGTCATTAAATAATGACAGACACTTGATTATTCAGACCTCATATACTTCAGAAAACACAGGCTAATGCACAACCTGTTATTCCGTCAGCTTTGCAAGCTTACAAGAAGAGCAATATTTAATATCTGTCCCTGATTTGGGGCCTTTGTCTCCACCCACCCATTTTTTTTGGCTTCGTACAGAATTCTTAAAGCAAGAAATTGAGAGGTATGGATGAGGGATGCTATCTATACAAAGACTGTGCCTAAAAAGGTACAACTGTAAAACAGGGATGCTAGGTGTCTCCTCTCAGCCCTCTGGAAAGTTATGCTGTTAAGGCAGATCGCCCTAAAATCCCTTCTCTGAACTGAGCGTTATGTAAATAGATATATATAATATAATATATTATTTACACCCATGCACACACTGCAACACTTCACCCAATGTTCATTTCACATATGCTTGCTATCCAATTAAACTTTCAGGATGTCATCTCTTATGCACAAGCAGACATTCCTTGCCAAAACTTCTTTACCCGACAATTCAAACATACTTCCTGTAAAAGCATCCAGCTTACATTATATTAGACTCAATATACAAACACTTGCTTTCAAAACAGCATGGCACATGCACTGTTGCTGTTTCTTTCCATTCAATCCACAGATATACACTCAACAGCAACTATTACAACGCTCAGACAAACCAGGAAAGTAACAGAAGGCTGCTTTTTCATCTGCTTAATTCAGCTCTAAGGGACAATTTGCTGACCTGCTGTCAAATGCCATCATATTCTTTATAACACTATCAAAACAGGTAATGGCAAACATCAATGAAAGGAATGCAGGCCAACACAGCATGAAAATAACAATAATCATCCTTTTTTTCCTAAATAAATGCTTATTCTTGTAGCATTTTAGTTGCTTAGTCCATTTCTTATAACATTTAGCTTTTTCAGGTACAGCATAACTGTTTTATGCAACTATTACATAAAATATAGGAAATAATTTTGTCCTAAAATCTCAGGACAGTTGCCATTTTTGCAATTTTTAAGTGTGCCATACTGTTTAACTATGTTCATGTTTGATATAAACTGAGACTCCTTCAGTTTTTGTTCCTTCCTGTGCAAGAGATTGTCTAAATGTGTGGAACTGCTGGGATACTCTCCACAGATTTAAACCATGTCTCAGTAATTGCACTGATGAGTGCGGTGTGGTGCAAGTGTTTACCTTGTCCTCTTGACTGTCAAGTGCAGTCTTGGTTGGAGAGAGCTTTACCTCCAGTTTGGTTAAATAAGTGCATCTCTCACGGGTTGTGGTGTTGGGTGGTAGGAGGAGAGGGTTGTCTGTGTACATGAGGCAATTGCTACATTGCCTCAAGATGCCCAGATTCATCAGATAGACAGGAGAGAACACTGGGAGCTGACCCTTGGACATGCCTGGATAAAAACTATTTTCCTCTAGACAAGGGAGGAAAGTGAGTACAAAAACTGTTTTTCTCTAAGCAAGTGAGGAAAGTAAGTACAAAAACTGTTTTTCCTCTAGGTGAAGAGGAAGGTTGAGTGCTGTAGTAATTTGTAGCTTATTTAGTGCTAACAACAAGTTCTAAACAAGTGCTGAGCACGAACAAGCAAATTCAAGTGCTAAAACTAAGAATCTGTACCTAGATCTTGTGGTAGATAGACTACCTAGTGCTTACCACTCCCACTGATAAGCTAGAATGCTTCCCTCCAACACAGGCTTGAGGGCTCATGAGCTCAGAGGAATTTCTTGCTGTCATGTTACAGCTTATGTCAGATTAACAAAACTGAACAATATATTTCTGGGTTATACAGTCTCAAGATATGCAATTTGTGAAAGTAACATTTATAGAAAGACTGTGAATGTGGAATTATCACAGTAAAGAATACTTCCCAGTCTTAGCATTGCTATTTGTACATTGTGATATCTTTCATTGCTTACAAAATGCTTACAGTTTTGACCTATGCCCTTTATTTGTCCAGAAAATGCTGTGTAATGCCAGAATGTGTGAAGGCTGATAGAAGTATAGCACCCACAGACAGAGACAGTTTTGTAAAGCAATTGCAACATGCCAAAGCAAAGAACAGATTTGTGCATTCATTTGTGAAGCGTTTTATATGCGTTCTTTCTTCAGCATAATGAACACATGTTGTTGTGGCCATTAGCTAAGTCATTAGTACTTGACACTGTTTTATTTTGTACACTAGATAACAGAAGCAGTTATTTTGTGTATTGAAATGAGCTGCAGTATGTCAGGAGAAAGTGCTGCCATGTCTTCAGGAGCGAAGCGAGAACTACATCAACAGTCTCTCTTCAAATTTTTCAGAAAGGTCATAAAACGTGGAGAAGGTTCAGTCTCTGAGGGTAAGTCATTTGTGGGTGAGAGTAGTGCCAAAGTACAGAATTATGTCATATTCTCAGGATGATTTTTAGATAGTTCAGATGTGTGTGACACTATTTCCTGTGCTAAAGTATTTGTCTAGGATTTTATGAATGAGGGTATTCATAAGTTTTACTGAATTTAGTCTTGAAAGGAAAGTCAGATATGGAATGGAAAATGAACTGAAAGGTACTGTACTCTAAAAGTCATATATGAAGGCAGGAGCTCATCGGTGAGATGGAACATCTTAATAATCCATGTTGTATACTTTGCATTTCTTTTGTGGGTTTGCAGGCATCTAGTGTATAGAGTCTTTCCCCATTTTTTTTAGTTAGTGAAACTTTTTTTTTTTTGTGTAACAGTACGCTATTCAATGGACGCCAATGTAGTTGTATTTGTTGTACTGTTACAGAAGTTATCTTCCTCTTGATATTTGTTTTTATTGTTTTAACCAGCAGTCAGAGAGTCATGTGTGTTTGACACAGAAGACATAGTAAATGAATGTAGTGCCATCAGAGAAGTCAGTGAAAATAGTACTGTCACAGAAGTCAGCAGCTTAGGAGATAACATAGAAAGTGAGATTACTGTTAGTGCTGTCAGTAAGAAGCATTTGAATGAAGTTGGTGCCACAAAGTGTTCACTGACAGATATTAGTGAGTACATCACATGTACTAATGCTGCAGATAAGGAGAAAGTCATCGTCATAAATCATCGCAAACCACATGATGGTTTTCGTTTTCCACTCAAAGCCTTCACAGACAAAAGAAGAAAATCATGAAGTTCCCTTCGCCAATGTCAGCTGTCATGGCTAGACCAGTTTTATTTTCTGGCATATTCAGTGAAACAAGATGGGCTGTATTGTTTAGCCTGTGTGTTATTTCCAACACCAGCACAGACAGAACGTGCAAAGTTATTCATTGAGCAGCCATACTGTAATTGGAAGCATGCCAAAGCTGATATTCAGCAACATTCAGAATTAGATTACCACAAGAAATCTGAGGCAAAATTACATGCTTTCCGAATCACAAGTGACAATCCAAGTCAAAGAGTGGACTTTGCAATTTTAAATGCTTCACAGCTGCAGGTGGCCAAAAACAGAGCTCTACTAACCTCTATTATAAAGTGTCTGGAGTACTGTGGAAGGCAAGGGATAGCACTCCGTGGACATAGAGATGACTGCACATCTGACTGTACAACCAACAAAGGAAACTTCAGATCTCTAGTTGATTTCCGAACTGATGCTGGTCACAGAGTGGTAGAAGCCCACTTGCAGACATGCCAAAAGAATGCAACATATATTTCAAAAACAGTACAGAATGAATTGCTAGACTGTATTAAAGAATACATTCAACAGCAGATAATAAAGGATATTAAACAACAGCCTCTTGGACCCTTTTATTCCATCCAAGCACATGAAATTGCAGATATAAGCAACTGGGAACAACTTGGAGTAGTACTACGATATGTGAAGAATGGCCATCCTGTGGAGAGATTCATAGAGTTTATTGCCTGTGAATCTGTGACTGGAGAGGAGATATGCAATAAGTTGGTCACATGCCTAACAAAGTTAACATTGAATCTTGAGCACTGCAAAGCTCAAGGGTACGATGGTGCTGGAAACATGGCTGGAGCACAGAAAGGCTGTGCAGCTTTGTTTCGAGAAAAAGTACCACATGCTATTTTTTTCCATTGTGCTAGTCACCAGCTGAACCTTGTACTTGCAAAGGCTTGCCAAGTTCCAGAAGTACGAATAATGTTAAATATAGTGAAGGAAGTTGGTTTGTTTTTCAAATACTCCCCAAAAAGGCAAAGATGTCTAGAGGAATCAGTGCAGTACATAAACTTACAGCAAAAGGCAACTGGCAAAAAACCTATAGAAAAACAAAAGCTTAAGTTGCTGTGTGAGACCAGATGGGTGGAGAGACATACAGCCTTTGATGACTTCTATCATATTGAAGCACTCATTCACTGTTTAGACAATATTATGAATAACAGAGGGCCACACTGGGATGGAAAAACTTTGACAGATGCCAGTGGACTTTACAGTTCAATTACTAAGTCTTGCTTTATTGTTTCCTTCCAGTCAGCAAGGTTCTTGTTTGGCTTTACTAAGCCCCTTAGCAAACTTCTGCAAGGATCGTCACAAGACATACTGTATGGATATGAGCAAGTCAGCTGTGTGCTTAATGAGCTGCAGGCTGTTTGTGCAAACATTGAGAATGAGTTTAGGAATATCTTCAGAGATATGTCAGAAATGGGGAGCTTCTGCAGTAATACTGAATTACCCCTTCCACATGTCTGTAGCAAACAAACTATGAGGAACAATGTGGCTGGAGAAACTTCAGAAGAGTACTGGCGAAGAGCAATTTGTATTCCCTTTCTGGATCACTTCATTCATGAACTGTCCAGACGATTCACTACAATGGCATCATCAGCTATTCAAGGACTCTCACTAATTCCATCAGACTTGAACAGCTTAACATTAGATAGAGAGAGTTCACTTAAAAATGTTTTTGACTTGCCTTCACCAACAACATTCCACCAAGAGCTCAGACTGTGGAAAAGGACATGGGAGGCTTTATCGCACAATTCTGCACTGCCAAATGATTTGAAGCAGACCTAGTCTCAAACAAATGTCAAAATGTTCCCAAACATTTCCTTTGTATTAAATACATTCTTGCTCACTCCAGTCACAACTGCTGGAGTAGAGAGGGCTAATTCAGCCTTAAAACTGATAAAGTCTGAACTCCGGACTACTATGGGACAAGTGCACCTTAACAGTTTAGTGTTGCTGTTCATGCATAGGGACATCCCGATAGACTACTCCTCAGTAATCAATTTATTTGCAGAAAGACATCCGAGAAGAATGCTACTTATTAATTAAGAATTGAACAGTAGTATGATGAAGCTTGTGACATATATTGCAGTACGGTATGAGAACATAGAGGCCGTCATGAAATGCTTAGTGTTATACTCACAAAAATTTTGTTAGACTTTCTCTCCTGTCATGTATAGTTTTTCTACATATCTTTAGATGGTATAACACATTAACAAAGTCAGACTACTAATTAAGTCGGAGTATTACCATCAGAGAAGTCATCTACTCTCCAGGCAACATAGAAAGTAAGAAGTACCAGTAGTCAGAGCACTACCATCACAGAAGTCCTCTACTCCACAGGCAGCATAGAAAGTAAGAGAAGTACCAGTAGTCAGGGATTAGGCATGCTGGACAGAGTACATGAACTGTGGTCAGAAGTTTGAAATATTACCCAGGAAGTTGCAAAAAATTAATTCTAAATAGAAAGAAGATTAAGAAGGCAAAATGGCTGTCTGAGAAGGCTTTAGAAGTGGCTGAGGAAAGAAGGATCTCTAAAGATAATGAGAGCAGGTACATTATGTAAAACTTTAATGCAGAGTTTGATAGATGATAGCAAGAGAAGTTCAGGAGGGATGTATACAAGAGCAATGCAAAGACATGGAAGACAACAAAAGGTGAACAGATGTTCAGGAACATGAGTTGTATTAAGGGAAACTTCCAGATAGAAATGGACATGACTGAAGAAAAAATGGAGAAAACCTGACAAACAGAAGAGAAAAGATCACAGAATTCAGTCAGAGTAGTACCACTGCAGAACTCAGTTACTCTAAAGACACTATATTAAGTTAACCAGGACACCAACATCACTAACATGTACAATGATGTGTTCTCTAACTACAGCCAAACATCCTGAAGAGTGAAGCTAAATGGACACAGAAAGCTTTGTTAATAAGGCTGAACCATCAGCTGAATTGTTTAAAATCTGGCAAAATGATAATGTAACACTGCTGCATTTAAGTTGCCAGCAGCTGTGGAAAACAAGGTAGCAGCAATTGTATTGGAAAATGTCAGCTTATATTCAAGTCCCAAAAATGGTAATTGCTACAGAGACTATTCCAATTATAAAAAACAGTTGTAGAAAGTACTGCATTCTCCAAATTAGAACTATTTCTCCAGTGCTGAAGTTGCAGTGACTGCAATCCAAGCTCAGTGAAAGTTCAACAGGACAGAAGTTCACTGTCAAAGATCACGAGTTGGAAGAAGAAATTGCTCAAATTCAGATGGCCATGAACTTGGAAAACATTGAACTAAAAACAATTCAAGTTTCATTGAACTTTGACTTGAGAAAGAAGACAACCGGCATTTTTGAACTCCTGGAGACCAGCATTGTCTCCCCCTCCTTTACTCACTCCAGAATTTGTTGAAAGAAGAGAAAAGGTACAGTAGGACTTTTGTTAAAGAAAATTAGTTGTGCTTAAACCCAGAGAAAGAACAGTAAACAATCCAAAAACATAATGGTCAGCTAAGGAAAGTTTTATGAGTTTAGTTTATTTGGTACATCAATTAAATGAAGCTTTTACTAATTTATCCAAACATGTGTCTGGTATATATTTTATGTTTCATAACAACAAAGTAGACTTCACTGTGGTTATTTCCACCTTCAGTGGGATTCTTTACAAGTTTATAACAGTCCATATGCCCACAGTATGCCATGGAAGGAGAATGTGAGTTGGTATGGTCAACAAATTTTTTCCAGGCATGCATTGAAAATAGATGTGCTGTGTAGGAATTACTTTTTTCTGCTACCACATCCACAGTAAAATCATGTGTAACTGAATGTAAAGTGATGTCTTTCCAGACATGATGTCAGAGCTTTTTAAGGTGATCTTATCACAACTACCAAACCAAGTGTCCCACTTTCTTGCTTCCACCCCAGTAGTCAACTATCCAGACTGCGCCCCCCTTTATGAAGATTCCTGGATCCGCCACTGAAACCCACACGGTGAAAGTAGCAGACTCTAAATCCAACTTCAGAACAGTGACAAGTGGAATACCACAGGATTCAGTCCTGGGTCCTCTCCTGTTTAGTATCTACTTCTCTGAAGTACAGGTTAACACAGAAGGTCTTTGGCTAACAAAGTTTGCAGATGACTGCAAACTAGGAGCCATAATCGAAACACCTAACGATGTGGACATCCTACAAAAGGGCCTCACTGAGACAGATGCCTGGTGTCAAAGCCATGGCCTCAAGCTCAATGCCAAAAAGTGCACTGTCATCCCCTTTGGTAAAAACTCTGTACCCATGAACTACAACATAGGCGGTAGTATATTTAACACCGAAAGTATGATAAGAGACCTTGGGACACAGGTGGACAGTAGTCTCTCCTTTGATAATCACATCACCACAGTAGTCAGGAAATCCTTCTACATGGCACACCTCATCACAAAAGGTTTCTAATCCAGAAAAAAAGAGGTCATTGTTCCCCTCTACTCATCACTCATTAGACCCATTATAGAGTACAACGCCCCTTTTGGTATGTACCTCACAAGACATCTACAACAACTGGAAAGGCCACAGAAATACATCACAAAGAGGATTAACAGCCTCAAACAGATGCCCTACGCAGACCGTCTCAAAAAACTCCAACTTTACTCCATTGCATATCGCCTACTCAGAGGTGATCTCTGCCTAACATACAAAGCTATGTCAAACCCAGAGCTGTTGGACATGCTCCACTTAAAGAAATCCCAATCCCTCAGAGCTACACACTCTAGGGACCTAAACCTTGTCACCACAATAAACAGAACATGCTGGAGGGATAGATTCCTGTCCCAGAGACTTCCCATACTCTGGAATAAACTACCTATCTATATCAAACAAAGCTCCTCATTAGCACTCTTCATGAAAAATCTTGATGATTGGATGGGAAATAGGAAATTCACCCCATGGATCACCTCTGTGGCACTGCTCGACAGTGGCACAGGAAAATAATTTTCTTGGGTGGCAAAAGCCAGGGTACCTTTTTGGCTGGGCTTGTATAGGCCCCAGGGCCGATAGCCTAGTACCTACCTATATATATATACTTACATATATATAAATATATATCTATATATACGTTTCATAAGTCAATAGTAGGCTAATTGCCTTAAAGGGCCATTTTAAGCTTAGCCAATAACCTGAAGTCATAATTGAACCCTGCACCTTGTGTTTATGAGGCAAAGACCTTAATCATTATAGTAATCATTATACTAAACCCACCTCCTATATACAGTGGATATAGAAAGTTTACACACCCCTATTAAAATGCCAGGTTTTTGTGATATAAAAAAATGAGACTACAATAAATCATTTCAAAACATTTCCTACCTTTAATGTGACCTATAACCTGTACAATTCAATTGAAAAACAAACAAATCTGTTAGGGGAAAAAATATAAAACATAAAAAAACATACAATAAGCTGGTTGCATAAGTGTGCACACCCTTAAACTAATACTTTGCTGAAGCACCTTTTGATTTAATTACAACATTCAGTCTTTTTGTGTACACACCTGACATCAATTAAAGAGACTCTGATTAACCCCAAATAAAGTTCAGCTGTCCTAGTAGGAAATTCCTGACAGTTACTCAGTTCCCTGCTACAGCAAAAGCCATGGTTCAGTGAGCTTACAAAGCATCAAAGGGCTCTCATTGTTGAAAGGTATTAGGCAGGAGAAGGGTACAAAAAAATTTCCACAGCATTGGATACACCATGGAACACAGTGAAAACAGTCATCAAAAATTGGAGAAAATATTGGACAACAGTGACGTTGCAAAGAACTGGATGTCCCACCAAAATTGATGAAAAGACAAGACAAAAACTGGTCAGAGAGGCTGCCAAGATACCTACAGCAATACTGAAGGAGCTGCAGAAATTTCTGGCAAGTACTGGTTGTGTACTACATGTGACAACAACCTCCCGTATTCTCCATATGTTTGGGCTATGGGGTAAGGTTGCAAGATGGAAGCCTTTTCTTACACAGAAAAACATCCAGGCCCGGCTAAAATTTGCAAAATAATACATCAAGTTTCCTAAAAGCATGTGGGAAAATGAGTTATGGTCTGATGAGACCAAGGTTGAACATTTTGGCCACAATTCCAAAAGGTAAGTTTGGCACAAAAACAACACTTCACATCATCAAAAAAATACCATCCCCAAGGTGAAGCATGGTGGTGGCCATATCATGCTTTGAGCTTGCTTTTCTTCAGCTGGAACTGGGGCCTTAGTCAAGCTGGAGCGAATTATGAACAGTTCCAAACACCAGTCACTTTTGGCTCAAAACCTTTAGGTGTCTGCTAGAAAGGTGAAGATGAAGATGAATTTCACCTTTCAATACGACAATGACCCCAAGCATACATCCGAATCTCATGTATATTATAAGAATGAATGCTTAAAATGTCGAACACATCTTTGTAGACACTTTTTAAGCAAACGCACTTATATGCGAAAGCTGACAAAGTTGAAACCGACATACTCAAAATATTTTAGTTGTCCAACACCAATCCCCCACTGCAGCATTGAACATGAACTACAAACACAGTAAATTTCACTTATAATGAACACCCTAAATATACACTATGATCCTTCCTGTTTGTAAAGTAAATGAAGTAACCATACCAATTGTGAACAGAACATCTCCAAAATTACATGACCAAAACGGCACTTTCCCGAAACACAAACCAGTTAACACACATACACTAACTATTCTCTAATTGTTACAGGGAGGCTGCGCACCCCTGCACCCCCCCATGTGGTGGGCTGCACCACCCACATCCCTTGCTAATTATATATACCAACTCCGAGATCACACTAAAATTAAGGTAAACATATATAATTCATAAAATACACATCTTTACATCACTGCTACATTTGCATGTGTTGGCCAACTATGACATTTTGAACTTAACGTTTTAGATCTTTAGAGCTTTTGCTTAGAACAGCGTTCACTTAAAACATGTCAACAAACTGGTGCTCAACATTTTAAGTGTTTGTTCATCTAATACAGACCCTCCAAATCAACAAAAGAATGACGTCACCAGAAGAAAACTGAAGTTTTGGAATGGCCCAACCACAGCCCAGACCTAAATCCAATAGAAAAGCTGTGGGGTGACCTGAAGAGTGCTGTGCACAAGAGATGCCCTCACTATCTGACAGATTTGGAACACTTTTGCAAAGAAGAGTGGGCATATACTGCCAAGTCAAGATGTGCCATGCTGATAGAGTCCACCCAAGAAGACTGAATTCGGTAATTAAATCAAAAGGTGCTTCAACAAAGTATTAATTTAAGGGTGTGCACACTTATGCAACCAGCTTGTTGTATGTATTTTATTTTTTATATTTGTTCCCCTAAAAGATGTGTTTGTTTTTCAATTGAATTGTACAGGTTATAGGTCACATTAAAAGGTAGGAAAAGTTTTGAAATGATTTATTGTGGTCTTATTTTTTTATATCACAAAAACCTGGCATTTAACAGGGGTGTGTACACTTTTTATATCCACTGTGTGTGTGTGTGTGTGTATATATATATATATATATATATATATATATATATATATATATATATATATATATATATATATATATATTAATACAGCATATGTTGCATTTTACAGTTTTCATATAGCCACATAAAAGCTATCTATATATTATCATGTAGCTAACTATATCTCCTATTAATATAGTAAAGCATTTCTCCCCGGGCCTCCGCTGAAAACAGGCTCTGTGGAACCTAGTCGGACATTCCCGGTCAACAAATGTTAAATAAAAAAAAAAAAAAAAAAAAAAATAAAGGCCCAAATGCCTCTACCTTACTCTCAGTCTAATCAACTGTTATCGTCATCATTTTCTTTCTACCCAGTAGTTACTGCAAGGTTCACATATATACTAAATATTCTATGGCATTAGATTGATATGCATGGTTTGTCTTGTATATTTAAAATTTCTTTTGTATTGCTCTTTGTAACCTAGTATTTTATAATTTGTATACTATTTATTTTATTGTATTGCTGCTTTGTAATTTGTAATTTGTATTATATCTATTTTGATTTGGAGCTTTTCTCCCCAGGCCTTCACTGAAAATGGGCTCCCTCTGGCCCAGAGGACCTCCCGGTAAACAAATGCAAATAAATAAATAATATGTGTTTATGTCATCTCCTTGTGTTAAAATAAATAATATCATCTGTCTCAATTTCAGCAACTTAAAAGCAGAGATGTGAAACTGAATGGAATACATTGTAATATGGTTTACTGCTATAATTTGATACAGCAATGCTCTTGAATATAGTGTAAGTGAATTTTCTTACAAGAGCAGCAAATGCAATAGCCAATACCCTATTACATGTGCAAGTGTTAGGGACAAAAAGTATTTTATTAATCTGTTATGCCTTGCCTGCTAGTACTACACTGAAAATTATTGCAATTATTCACTGTATAGTATCAAAATGTGGCACATCACCTTGTCACTTGCAAAAGTGACCTCCAATAAAATGTATAGGATGTCACCCACATTCATTAGAATTCTAAAGGCACTGTAGGCATTAAACAAGACTTTTAGCAATGGTGGCACATCTGACAGTAACATACACCAGAGATAACTGATGATAGTCACATGGTTCCTGAAGTAGTAAAATATGTAATGAGTACAAACAGTATCTGTCTTCAGACTCTGTGCTCAGTGCCCTGACATTTTTAAACATAAAATAAGCCCTAAAGGCATAATGCTGCAAATAAAAAAAAAATGTCTCCAGTAACTGCAGGCCACGTGTATTTATGTTAGACTGGAATAATTCACAGCAACAGAATCAGAAATGGCACAGATCAAATCAAAATTATGACATGCTGTTTGCTGTGTTCTTTAGTTGAGAATATAGTCTAGATGTAGAAGACTGACAGAAGCCAGTCTTTGTAGTCTGGGAATACATACTCCCAGGGCAACTTCCATGGAGCTTAAGAAGCTGGCAAACACATCTGGAACTCAGAATGACCCAAAAGGCAAAACTTAAATCTGGTATGTTCTGCTTTCCAAATGGAACCTCAGAAACCAACTATGTGTTGGATAAAACAGCAAATACAGGCATGTGCCATAAATGAACAGTAAACACAGACATGTGCCGTAAATATCCAAGTTACATAACCAGTAACCTCAGAAGAGGCAACACTGATTTATAATGAGCACCCAAATTTTCTTACACTGTATTAGTTCAGGCTCACTGAATCCAAAACTGTACAGCAGCTTTCTGTGCAAATAAAATTGGGAATATTATCCCCCTTTCATCTCAATGCATAAATCTCAGAACTCCTTTTTCCACTTAATTGGATGTTTCTTTTAGTGTTCAGGCAGCTGGCCCTGGGGAATATAATGCAGGCAGGCTGAAGGCTGGTCGGTATACCAGATCGAAAGCACACAGTGTTCCAGCTACTACTGCAGCAGACTCTCTGATGTGATCTTTATCATGTTACTCTACTGGAAGACCCATCCCACTCCTGCCGACATTTTGATCAAAGCAGCAGACTGTTCTAGCACATGGTGGAATAAACAAGTCAGTGGGACTCCGATGCAATAGGAAAGAATTTTTCTGGTTGCCTGCAGATTGGATGAGCTTTAACTTATCCTTTTTATTCCTCAGTTTTAGAACTCCAGGAACACATCTTCAACAGGAAATCACAGTCCAGTGTGTATTTTTTTTTGTGTGATCTTAAATGATTTATACTACTTGGGTTTTTCTCTCTTCCTCCACAGTTGTCTGACTATGGAATTACCATATACAAGCAAGCTATTGTAAAGTCAAGGTTACCTACATGGAATTGTGTGTGTGTGTGTGTGTGTGTGTGTGTGTGTGTGTGTGTGTGTGTGTGTGTGTGTGTGTGTGTGTGTGTATGGGGAGGTCAAATCTTCTTTTTTTTCAATTTGAAGCTTTGACTGGTTTGTTTTATCCACCTGAGACTTAGTCTTAAACTAGTCAAATTTCAGCAAAACAAAGAAGTGCTTTTTCTTCTGCTGTGGATTCCTGTTCTGAGAAAGTTGGGACTTGACCTGCTACTGTTTATGAAGATGAGGTAACAAAAACACTTCTTCCAGTTTTTGGAAGTTGAGATTTTTTAAGATGGTACAATTTACGCATGCATGGCCTGACATTTGTTAAGTATCTTATGGCCAAAGAAATGAGTTCAGGTATATTGGTAATGACATCCTGCTGAATTCCTACAAGAAACTCAGAACCATCAAAGTAAACCAGCAGTATAATCTTCTCTGAAGGGATAGAGTGAGAATTATTCCAAATGACACTGACCCACAGTCTGTGAAAGTTCAGACCCACAGTCTGTGAAAAGTTCCACTGCCTGATTTACACTTAGGATCATAGTTTAGAAGTGCAACACATAACAAAGACTAAACTTAAAAGGACTGCTTTGTTTCATGAAGGTATCATGAAAATAGAAAGCAGTTAGGTCTTGTGGAGTCTCTCTTCCAAAGAGGAAATTACTTGACTCACATCTATTAGAAGGCAGGAAATGCAATCAGCCATATGTTAGATTACCCATATTTAAACCAAGGAGGTGGATGAGTGGAAGAGCTTTACTTTTGGCACCTGACAGGACTTTAGAGATAGGCAAATGTCCTTTACTAAAGTTCTTCTGAGAACCTCTGAATAACAAAAGAAAAGAAAAAAAAAAAAGAATTTTGGCAGCCAACACATATGCTTAGTTATTTGCATATTGTCATTTATTAACCAAAAATCTTTTCTGCACATAGTCCATTTTCAAAGGAGGTTGAGAGACAAAAGCTACAAAATTCTACAGACTAAGAAAATAATATGTTATCAAAATGAAAAATAAGTTATATACATACTGTAGTACCTTCAGTATCAAGAGGAACCGGTTTATTGACATTGCAAAACAAAACAAAAGAAATAAGTCTCTTACAAACTATGGGGAATAAATGAGACTTAAAATCAGCTTTCCAGCAAAGTATCTCCACAGTCCTTCTTCAGTCACCACAAAATAAAAAGTAGCATTCCAGCAAAGTCTTTCCACATATTTTCTAAGGTGTGTCTGTGCTCCACCCCATAATAACTAAAATGCAGCAGGACTTAAGCATGTTTTAGTCCAAAACAATCATATATTTTCCCAACCTTCCACAAATCTCTCCAGTAGTGTGCAAGATAACAGCCTTTTAACAATCACATACTGCAGGGATATATTCTTGACACCTCTCTTTTTTACATGCAATATTTGACTACCCTTGTCCACTCTGGAGACTGCAGTCCTCATCCAAGAACCAAGACTCTCAACTTAGCACTACTAGTGGTGTTGATAATGCTCCCAGATTAAATAATTACATAATGCAAATAGTTTGCCTGCCTGCTTCAGCCAGTGGCGGCTGGTGACTTCAAATCAAGGGGCTGCAGGAGACAGCTGAATGGGTGGGGTCAATGGGAAGGGAGTGCGCCAACTAGAAAGGGAGGAACTATGCTCAAAACCCCAAAACTAACTAAATACACTGCCGTGAGTGCCAAATCATCATCATGAGAGTCCAATCAAGACAAAATGAAGTGTAGAAGAAAAATATTTCAATGCATTGGCTGCATGATAGCTTACTTAATATCTAAATGGAAACAAAAAGGTTGTGAGGCATGAAAAAATAAATTACTTTTTAAATATATTAATGGAATGCCAGTCAAAATCAAGTACAAAAAAACAAGCAGCACTCAACTCAAACCACTTATTGCACTGTAGTTCTAATTATAATTTATATTCAGCTTTATTAAAGTACCAAGTAACATGCTGACAGTAGATATCTCTGCTGCCCCCACTTGTTAACATGTTCCTTATCCAAAAAAGACCTGCTGCCTGACAACTATCTACTTGTTTCATTTCATGGGGAAAACATGATCAAAGTAAAAATGAAAAGCAAACAAGAAATAAGCTGATGATACATTGCTTAAAAGGATTACTGTACAGGTTATGGACCACACAATTGGCATTCTGTTTAGTTTACGGGTAAAGCCTGCAAAGATGACTGGAAGTCTCCAAGTGTAATGAGCTTCTTAAAATAATGTAATCCTGTCCTTTATTACAATACTGTCATATGCATTTCAATACCCAAGGCTTATACATTATCTAGTTAAGTCTTCTCTACATGGCAACAACAGAAAGGCTTTCAATGTTGGCAATTCTTTAACAGTATGCTTATTAAAGTTTATTTGCATCTTACAATCTCAGCCAAGCTTACCTGATGGTCATTAAAGTATTGCTACTTAAACACAGAGCAACAGGCACTCTGAGTAATAAGCATAAATCCACAGTATAAAAAATATGACAGAAACCAGACCATTCTGCAAAAATCAAGGACAGATGAAAAGCAACTATAGTACTTGTGTCTACCTTGGATGGGGGGGGGGGGTACTCTGCACATTTACACTGCATAACTACTCCTTGCCTTGCTTCAACACATCCAGAGTCACTACATGGGGGAGTGGGGTGCGACAAGTATGTCACAATTTGAAATGTCCCTGGCTCACTGTGATGACCCTGACACATTTGTCATACCTTTCAACCTCAGAACAAGAAATCTGGACAAAGCCATACAAAGAAGTAGGACAAAGGCCCAAAAATAAGGACAATTTTAAAAATATTGCCCTTATAAACTTAGAAAGATAATATAATAGGTCTTGCATTAGTATGAATTTTCTGAATGGTATGAAATCTGAAACTCAAATGTCTGTCATTATTTTAAAACTTCAGTCTTTAATGATTTTTCACTAATTTGCCAAGAAAAAACACAATTTTATGAAAAATAGACCAAAAATGTGATGTAAAAATATAAAATAGCCACACAATACAGCTGGGAACCTGTCAAAATAGGGACACTAATATTAGTACTGCTAACTTGAGCAGACAACAAAATAAAATAATCTACATGCATTTCTAAAATAAAAGTAATCTATAACTAATTATTGCAGTTATTTCTTAATTGTAAACCCTCCATGTTTTCTTCCACAATTGCTATTTTGCGGAGGGATTATTATTTGAGCCAAAATCAGAGACAGTTGAGAGGTTTGGCTATGCCTAATTCTATAAAGCATTTTATTTGCATGTACCTCTCAACCTGTTAATGCAATAAATCTGGACAAGGCCAAATATATTGGGGGAACACAAACAGTACTAAAAATTGTTCTTGTATAAATTGAGACAGTTGATAGAATAACAGTTCTTACTTTAGCATGCATTTTTCTGAAGGTTATGAAGTCTGAAACTCAGTGTGTCATTATTTAGTGACTTAATTCCTAAATGATTTGCCAGAAAACCACAAATTTTATGAGGAACAAACCAAAAATAAGAAGCAAAAAATCTATTCATTCTTTGAAAATCTGGACAGTTGGGAGATATAGTTCAGCTGGGGCTGTCGTTTGCTGCCCTTCCCCTCACAAAATCATGGTCGAATGGAGCCCCCCCCTGCAGCCATTCCAATGATCCATTACTTAGCTATTTCACTCCATTTACCATAAACGCTAATGTGCATACTGATTTACTTCTATGATGATTTGGACTTCATTTGAAAGTTTTATTTTGCATTTTACAGCACAAACACGTAGACATCTGCTAAACAAACAGCATTAAAACTTCTCTGCCCTTGAAACTCACATTCATTGAAACAGCATTGAAACCCACATTCAAAGAAAATACATTTTACCAGTGGCAGATAAAGATTAATTCTGGCTGTTTTCAATTCATAGGCCCTTGCATATGATACATACATGTGCTCTTTGATACACCTTCCTATTGTTTTGAACATTTTTCCAGTAAACAATGAAACAAAACGCATGCACCAATGATGACAAAACTGCCCAATTCAGAACATTTCCATCATAAAAGTCTACTCAAACTTCTACAGTCCACCATTATCAGTAAATATGCATAATTCTGCAGTCCACCATTATCAGTAAATATGCACAATCTCTGAAGTAAAAAAGTCATCTAAATAATTTCACATTAAATAAATATGTAACTAATGAAGAGGTTGCTGCTAGCAAACACCTTAATATTTCATGGTTTCATCGAAAATAAAGTGGCTGATGCCCCTGAGGAATAAATTGCCTATATTACATTAAAAATGATAAGCTAGTAATATTGCAATAGGAAATGGATGGCAAAATGATAACAGGCTCATAGCTAGTATCTTAAGTTTTTCAGTACGGTAGCATTCACCCCTTGTGGGAGTTGAACCAACAACCTTCTGCATCAAAAGTAAGTACACAACTTGGCATAGTGGTATTGCTGACTTAGCATAAGCAGCACTAAACTTCTCTTCACCTGCAGCTCTCAGCTCCTTGTAAAATCTACTCAATACTCAACTGCATCTCAACCGCAGCACAAGAAATCTGGAAAAGTCAAATTTATTGGGGGGGGGTCAAAAGGCCAAAAACCAGGGACACATTAAACATTGCTTGTATAATCTAGGAAAGTTGCTAGAATAAAATGCTGTGTTACCACCATACATTTTACTGCCAAGGTCCCTGTGCAAAAGAGTCAGAGCAACATACCACTATGCCAAATCACCTGCTTTGTGAAAGAAAATGCTGTGTTACCACCATACATTTTACTGCCAAGGTCCCTGTGCAAAGAGTCAGAGCAACATACCACTATGCCAAATCACCTGCTTTGTGAAAGAAAAATGCTGTGTTACCACCATACATTTTACTGCCAAGGTCCCTGTGCAAAAGAGTCAGAACAACATACCACTATGCCAAATCACCTGCTTTGTGAAATAAAGATGCTGTGTTACTACTATACATTTTACTGCCAAGGTCCCTGTGCAAAAGAGTCAGAGCAACATACCACTATGCCAAATCACCTGCTTTGTGAAGAAAAATGCTGTGTTACCACCATACATTTTACTGCCAAGGTCCCTGTGCAAAAGAGTCAGAACAACATACCACTATGCCAAATCACCTGCTTTGTGAAATAAAGATGCTGTGTTACTACTATACATTTTACTGCCAAGGTCCCTGTGCAGAAGAGTCAGAGCAACATACCACTATGCCAAATCACCTGCTTTGTGAAAGAAAAATGCTGTGCTACCACCATACATTTTACTGCCAAGGTCCATGTGCAAAACAGTCAGAGCAACATACCACTACATCAAATCAGCTGCTTTGTGAAAGAGAGGAAGACTGAAATGTAATTGGCTATCATTTAATAAATTCAGTTCTCACCACAGCTGTCAACCTCTTATCACAAAACACCTGGACAAACCCAGTAATGAGGGAATACAGCCCTCAGACATATTCAGTGAATTCAGTGCTTGCCATAGTTGTCAACCTTAGCACAAAAAACCTGGACAAAGCCAATAATGGGGTAATACAGTCCAAAAAATAAGGACAAATTTCAAATATTCATCTAAAAACTTAGAAAACTGCTAGAATAAAAGGTTGTGTTACTATGTATTTTCTGAAGAATATGAAGTCTGAAATTCAAATGCCTGCCAATTATACTTCTGACGGAATAAAACAATTTTCAGCAGAGGCCCAGGGAGAAATGCAGACACACGTCTTTGTAAAATGGGGAGGACACCAGAGCAAATCCACACAAACACAAGGATGAGATGCAGACTCCACACAGAAGGCACCCCAGCCAAGAATCAAACCAGAAAACCTATAGCTGTGAGCTGCATGCTTTCAGAAGGTGGAAGGAAAATGGAGTATCCAGATAAAACTTATCCAAAATTGGAAAGTGTGTGCAAAGCCCACAGAAGCAAGGCTAAAGATTGGGATTGAAAACCTTAACCTTGGAGCTGTGATGTAACAATCTTAAACATTAACAACCAAGAGAAATGAAAGCTATTCCAATAGACAGAAAAAGCTGGGTAAGCCTGTTTTGGGTTTAGTTAGGACCACTAGCTGACCAACTGATGGCCATAATTCATTAGAAGAATTATTTTATAAGATTGTACCAAGCAATACATTTGAGTAGAGCAGTCTGTCTGAAACAGAGTTGAATAGCTGTATATATATCAAGTTTTGAGCCCTAACCATCAATGGTTGTTAACTGAAATGCAATGATCATTCTTGTGTTATAACCACCAGAAAATCTTGCAATTATGTTCTAGGCCAACACCATTTTGAACAGCAGGAGAGATGAAATTCTAGACTAAGAAATTGTAAGCTATACAGAGAGCATGAGTAAAGGTAGAAGATAGCTCTACTGGCATATAATGATGAGCCAATGAATAAGACACAGATGACCAGAGTTTGATTAACGGCTTGGGTGTCTATTGGAGCTGCCATGTGGAAGATGGACATGGGCATCCTGTACAGAGAGGAGTGAGGATGTCACAAGTTGCTCAAAGAATGAGCATTCCAGTGCCTGTGTATGTGAACAAAGGGAACACTGGCATCTGTGGGCAGTACAGTGGCATCAATATCCTGCTTGGTGAGGAGGTTCTGCTCTGCCTTTAGATGACTTTAATGAAAATCCAGCCTGTGCCTGAAAGGGTCTGTTGTTGTCAATCTACTACCCAACTAAATTAACTAAATAAAATAAAATAAATATTCCAGAACCTGTAGATCCCTGCACAAATGCTTGCCATATGAATCACTGTTTATCTTAACAATAACTTATTTTGATGAGTTAAACTGATCCCGATTCAACAACCAAATAAAAATTAAAAGCAAGTGTTTTTGCAGAATATGTCTTCCTGCACCTGCCTTGTGGGAATGTCCCAAACTCCTTGAACTTATATATACAAACTTTACAGCTGCATAAACGAGAGATGGGAGATTTCCTCCAAAGCAAAGTATCCATTGCCAGCACATACTTAGAAATCTCATCAGCATTAATTTCCCACAACAAACAGAAATCACTGATTTCAACATCAGGGCTATGTACCCCTCATCCTCCAAAAATTAAAAAATCATAGCAGCACCCATTAAAAATCTTAGCATAGGTTCAGAAAGAAGAACTCTTTCTTATTTTTCACAATAGAAGATTTTTACATATTACATCCTATATAGTTAAGTGTAGTAAATCTTTCTATATGCTTAAATTATTTACTTAATAATGTATTATTTTACAAGATTAACTTTTATCAAAGCATCATAAACCTAAAGAAGGAAGGCTAAATCTGAGAGCCAAAATCACAAGCAATTGAAAGGTATAGGGAGAAGAACTCAATGAGTGGAGAAATTGTGCAAACGGGAATCTGGAACTAAACAGAAGCTGCTACACACACACACACACACACACACACACACACACACACACACACACACACACACACACACACACACACACACACACACACCTGTTTTTCATACTAACCAGTTTCACAAGCACCATATATTCAACGCACCTGTCCTCCACCGTTAGATCCAAACCCCTTCCCATACTCCAACGACTGTGAGAGTAGATCACATCCAAAACCCTTTTCCGACGAGACTGCAGCTCCCATTCCTGCTGCTCGTGTTGCAGTCCCGTCGCGCTCTATAATCCCAGTGTGTCTGTGCACTTTAAAGTGCAGACATCTCCTTGCTGCCTATATCAGTCCTGCCGGACTCCATGAGTATGCCATACAGTAGACCAGTACTCTGGTCTACTGCGCATCTGGCCGTAGTCCGCTAAATTCTAAAACTTTTATTTTTTATTTTTGAGTTCTTTTGGTTTGAGGGGCTGCAGTCCGGCAGTCCGATAGCACGGGCCCTGGCTTCAGCCTCTCTAACACACCCTCTTCTGTGTTTATAGGTTTATAGATAGGTACAGCACTACTGCCTATCAGACCTTTTTAAACCAAGCTAATTTTCATTTTCGTGTTCAAATCGCATTTGGTGTTGGAAAGGCCTTAACCATCTCATGGTCAATAATTATATATTAGCCCTAATGAGAATAACTGGGATTATATCATAGATAATTTGAGGAGACCCATGCATGGGGTAAAACATTTAGGAGATGCCTCTGTCTATCAGTAGTACAGATGGCAATCCTGGAATCAATTTTCTATTTTCCATCCACAGTTGTAATGAAAATGGGCAGGGATGAGCTTTGATTTATGTGGATGAGGAGTCTGTTCAAGAGCAGTGGTATCCTCTATGAGATATACCTGTTACTCCAAATCATTCTGTTGATGTTGTAGAAGAAGTTTAGATCCCTAGAATAAGTATTTATGATGCCAATAGACTTGATGATGTGCAATAAATCCATCAGGACTGGGTCAGAAATTGTCTTGTATGCTAGACACAGGTCACCTCTTAGCGGTATGTAGAACGGGTCTATATTATATGTTCGACGTTTGAAAACTTTGAACGTTAAATAATCTAATTTAAATGTTCGAAGTTTCAAACATCTAACATATAATAAAACAAAAAAAAACAAATGGTACTTACCTGACTTTTGTAAGCAGGGGGGCAGCCCCCCTGCACCTCCCACACCCAGCTCTTTAAATATACCAACTCCGAGACCACACTATAGTGCAGTAAAGGAATATTTCCCTTACTGCACAGTAGTGCGATCTCAGAGTTTGTATATTTAAAGAGCAGGGTGTGGGGCCCTGTCTACACCCATTAGTTTTGTTTTTGTTTTTACATATGTTCGATGTTTTATAACTTTGAACATTTAAATTCAATATTTTAACATTCAAAGTTATAAAACTTCGAACATATGATATAGACCCATGTAGAACACTGTGTATTGGGAAAGGGCTTTGATTTGGCCCATGTAGGACATATTGTTTAGGCCTTGTATCTTTTTAATATGGTATCTCTGTGTTCTTGAATATGTTTCCCTCACTCTACAGTAGTGTACCTCCTTAACTCACCCGTGGCTCAGCAGCTACTTTACCACATCCCTCATCCCTGACAAAAGAACCACTGGTTTTAGCCCCACTGAATGGGCCTCAGGCCAAAAGACAGCTCATCTGCCTTTAGCTGACTGTAAAAAGGATGGTGGTGAAACTTGAAATTAAAAGGCCAGAGTTTCAGAGCTCATGGTGACAGTCTTGGATTACCTGTACAGCCAATATAAAGAAGTATAGTCAGTTACTTATACAAATTTTCTGCTTAACAAATAATATTTTGGGTGGTGAGGGTCCATTCTACTGAAAGGCATTCCTGTTCAATGGCTAAATAAAGTCAGTCTGCATTATTGAGATTTTGATTGTAATAACATATGGGATACTCATCTTTCTCTATAACTTGAAACAAAATTCCCCATGACTAGCTCAGAGGCATAAGTTTATATGAATAATTGTTTGGGAAAATCTGATGCTGTCATTATTCTTTCCCAACACAACATGTATTTCAGTTGTATAAAGGCTCATTCTGCTTCAAATGTCCTTCTGCCTTTCTTCAAGAGAGTTTTATCCTTGGTCAGGTCAGTCAGTTTCTATAGCAGTGAAAGAATTTTGGGTGATGTCCTGAAGTGTTGGTAGGGTGGGGCTGCACATAATTATTTTTCTTGGGGGAGGTCGAAAAGTCAGTTTCGGGGATAAGACTGATAGGAATGAGGAGGGATTTTGTCACCATTTGAAAGCTACTACATCAGACTCTCTGATGTGATCTTTATCATGTTACTCTACTGGAAGACCCATCCCACTCCTGCCGACATTTTGATCAAAGCAGCAGACTGTTCTAGCACATGGTGGAATAAACAAGTCAGTGGGACTCCGATGCAATAGGAAAGAATTTTTCTGGTTGCCTGCAGATTGATGAGCTTTAACTTATCCTTTTTATTCCTCAGTTTTAGAACTCCAGGAACACATCTTCAACAGGAAATCACAGTCCAGTGTGTATTTTTTTTGTGTGATCTTAAATGATTTATACTACTTGGGTTTTTCTCTCTTCCTCCACAGTTGTCTGACTATGGAATTACCATATACAAGCAAGCTATTGTAAAGTCAAGGTTACCTACATGGAATTGTCTGTGTGTGTGTGTGTGTGTGTGTGTGTGTGTGTGTGTGTGTGTGTGTGTGTGTGTGTGTGTGTGTGTGTATGGGGAGGTCAAATCTTCTTTTTTTTCAATTTGAATCTTTGACTGGTTTGTTTTATCCACCTGAGACTTAGTCTTAAACTAGTCAAATTTCAGCAAAACAAATAAGTGCTTTTTCTTCTGCTGCGGATTCCTGTTCTGAGAAAGTTGGGACTTAACCTGCTACTGTTTATGAAGATGAGGTAATAAAAACACTTCTTCCAGTAACCTTTCAGTTTTTGGAAGTTGAGATTTTTTAAGATGGTACAATTTACGCATGCATGGCCTGACATTTGTTAAGTATCTTATGGCCAAAGAAATGAGTTCAGGTATATTGGTAATGACATCCTGCTGAATTCCTACAAGAAACTCAGAACCATCAAAGTAAACGAGCAGTATAATCTTCTCTGAAGGGATAGTGTGAGAATTATTCCAAATGACACTGACCCACAGTCTGTGAAAAGTTCCACTGCCTGATTTACACTTAGGATCATAGTTTATAAGTGCAACACATAACAAAGACTAAACTTAAAAGGACTGCTTTGTTTCATGAAGGTATCATGAAAATAGAAAGCAGTTAGGTCTTGTGGAGTCTCTCTTCCAAAGAGGAAATGACTTGACTCACATCTATTAGAAGGCAGGAAATGCAATCAGCCATATGTTAGATTACCCATATTTAAACAAAGGAGGTGGATGAGTGGAAGAGCTTTACTTTTGGCACATGACAGGACTTTAGAAATAGGCAAATGTCCTTTACTAAAGTTCTTCTGAGAACCTCTGAATAACAAAAGAAAAGAAAAAAAAATAATTTTGGCAGTCAACACATATGCTTAGTTATTTGCATATTGTCATTTATTAACCAAAAATCTTTTCTGCACATAGTCCACTTTCAAAGGAGGTTGAGAGAGAAAAGCTTCAAAATTCTGCAGACTGAGTAAGAAAATAATATGTTATCAAAATGAAAAATAAGTTCTATACATATTGTAGTACCTTCAGTATCAAGAGGAAGACTGCAGTCAATTTTCAGTTTTAAACATGTTTATTGACATTGCAAAACAAAACAAAAGAAAAAAGTCTCTTACAAACTATGGGGGATAAAAGAGACTTAAAATCAGCTTTCCAGCAAAGTGTCTCCACAGTCCTTCTTCAGTCACCACAAAATAAAAAGTAGCATTCCAGCAAAGTCTTTCCACATATTTTCTAAGGTGTGTCTGTGCTCCACCCCATAATAACTAAAATGCAGCAGGACTTAAGCATGTTTTAGTCCAAAACAATCATATATTTTCCCAACCTTCCACAAATCTCTCCAGTAGTGTGCAAGATAACAGCCTTTTAACAATCACATACTGCAGGGATATATTCTGACACCTCTCTTTTTTACATGCAATATTTGACTACCCTTGTCCACTCTGGAGACTCCAGTCCTCATCCAAGAACCAAGACTCTCAACTTAGCACTACTAGTGGTGTTGATAATGCTCCCAGATTAAATAATTACATAATGCAAATAGTTTGCCTGCCTGCTTCAGCCAGTGGCGGCTGGTGACTTCAAATCAAAGGGGGGCTGCAGGAGACAGCTGAATGGGTGGGGTCAATGGGAAGGGGTGCGGCCAACTAGAAAGGGGAGGAACTATGCTCAAAACCCCAAAAACTAACTAAATACACTGCCGTGAGTGCCAAATCATCATCATGAGAGTCCAATCAAGACAAATTGAAGTGTAGAAGAAAAAAATATTTCAATGCATTGGCTGCATGACAGCTTACTTAATATCTAGATGGAAACAAAAAGGTTGTGAGGCATGAAAAAATAAATTACTTTTTTAAATACATTAATGGAATGCCAGTCAAAATCAAGTACAAAAAAAAACAAGCAGCACTCAACTCAAACCACTTATTGCACTGTAGTTCTAATTATAATTTATATTCAGCTTTATTAAAGTACCAAGTAACATGCTGAAAGTAGACATCTCTGATGCCCCCACTTGTAAACATGTTCCTTATCCAAGAAAAGACCTGCTGCCTGACAACTATCTACTTGTTTCATTTCATGGGGAAAACATGATCAAAGTAAAAAATGAAAAGCAAACAAGAAATAAGCTGATGATACATTGCTTAAAAGGATTACTGTACAGGTTATGGACCACACAATTGGCATTCTGTTTAGTTTACGGGTAAAGCCTGCAAAGATGACTGGAAGTCTCCAAGTGTAATGAGCTTCTTAAAATAATGTAATCCTGTCCTTTATTACAATACTGTCATATGCATTTCAATACCCAAGGCTTATACATTATCTAGTTAAGTCTTCTCTACATGGCAACAACAGAAAGGCTTTCAATGTTGGCAATTCTTTAACAGTATGCTTATTAAAGTTTATTTGCATCTTACAATCTCAGCCAAGCTTACCTGATGGTCATTAAAGTATTGCTACTTAAACACAGAGCAACAGGCACTCTGAGTAATAAGCATAAATCCACAGTATAAAAAATATGACAGAAACCAGACCATTCTGCAAAAATCAAGGACAGATGAAAAGCAACTATAGTACTTGTGTCTACCTTGGATGGGGTACTCTGCACTTTTTCACTGCATAACTCCTCCTTCTCTTGCTTGCACTCTTCCAGAGTCACTACATGGGGAGTGGGGTGCGACAAGTATGTCACAATTTGAAATGTCCCTGGCTCACTGTGATGACCCTGACACATTTGTCATACCTTTCAACCTCAGAACAAGAAATCTGGACAAAGCCATACAAAGAAGTAGGACAAAGGCCCAAAAATAAGGACAATTTAAAATATTGCCCTTATAAACTTAGAAAGATAATATAATAGGTCTTGCATTAGTATGAATTTTCTGAATGGTATGAAATCTGAAACTCAAATGTCTGTCATTATTTTAAAACTTCAGTCTTTAATGATTTTTCACTAATTTGCCAAGAAAAAACACAATTTTATGAAAAATAGACCAAAAATGTGATGTAAAAATATAAAATAGCCACACAATACAGCTGGGAACCTGTCAAAATAGGGACACTAATATTAGTACTGCTAACTTGAGCAGACAACAAAATAAAATAATCTACATGCATTTCTAAAATAAAAGTAATCTATAACTAATTATTGCAGTTATTTCTTAATTGTAAACCCTCCATGTTTTCTTCCACAATTGCTATTGTGGAGGGATTATTATTTGAGCCAAAATCAGAGACAGTTGAGAGGTTTGGCTATGCCTAATTCTATAAAGCATTTTATTTGCATGTACCTCTCAACCTGTTAATGCAATAAATCTGGACAAGGCCAAATATATTGGGGGAACACAAACAGTACTAAAATTGTTCTTGTATAAATTGAGACAGTTGATAGAATAACAGTTCTTACTTTAGCATGCATTTTTCTGAAGGTTATGAAGTCTGAAACTCAGTGTGTCATTATTTAGTGACTTAATTCCTAAATGATTTGCCAGAAAACCACAAATTTTATGAGGAACAAACCAAAAATAAGAAGCAAAATCTATTCATTCTTTGAAAATCTGGACAGTTGGGAGGTATAGTTCAGCTGGGGCTGTCTCGTTTGCTGCCCTTCCCCTCACAAAATCATGGTCGAATGGAGCCTCCCCCTGCAGCCATTCCAATGATCCATTACTTAGCTATTTCACTCCATTTACCATAAACGCTAATGTGCATACTGATTTACTTCTATGATGATTTGGACTTCATTTGAAAGTTTTATTTTGCATTTTACAGCACAAACACGTAGACATCTGCTAAACAAACAGCATTAAAACTTCTCTGCCCTTGAAACTCACATTCATTGAAACAGCATTGAAACCCACATTCAAAGAAAATACATTTTACCAGTGGCAGATAAAGATTAATTCTGGGCTGTTTTCAATTCATAGGCCCCTTGCATATGATACATACATGTGCTCTTTGATACACCTTCCTATTGTTTTGAACATTTTTCCAGTAAACAATGAAACAAAACGCATGCACCAATGATGACAAAACTGCCCAATTCAGAACATTTCCATCATAAAAGTCTACTCAAACTTCTACAGTCCACCATTATCAGTAAATATGCATAATTCTGCAGTCCACCATTATCAGTAAATATGCACAATCTCTGAAGTAAAAAAGTCATCTAAATAATTTCACATTAAATAAATATGTAACTAATGAAGAGGTTGCTGCTAGCAAACACCTTAATATTTCATGGTTTCATCGAAAAATAAAGTGGCTGATGCCCCTGAGGAATAAATTGCCTATATTACATTAAAATGATAAGCTAGTAATATTGCAATAGGAAATGGATGGCAAAATGATAACAGGCTCATAGCTAGTATCTTAAGTTTTCAGTGCGGTAGCATTCACCTTGTGGGAGTTGAACCAACAACCTTCTGCATCAAAAGTAAGTACACAACTTGGCATAGTGGTATTGCTGACTTAGCATAAGCAGCACTAAACTTCTCTTCACCTGCAGCTCTCAGCTCCTTGTAAAATCTACTCAATACTCAACTGCATCTCAACTTCGCAGCACAAGAAATCTGGAAAAGTCAAATTTATTGGGGGGGGGTCAAAAGGCCAAAAACCAGGGACACATTAAACATTGCTTGTATAATCTAGGAAAGTTGCTAGAATAAAATGCTGTGTTACCACCATACATTTTACTGCCAAGGTCCCTGTGCAAAAGAGTCAGAGCAACATACCACTATGCCAAATCACCTGCTTTGTGAAAGAAAAATGCTGTGTTACCACCATACATTTTACTGCCAAGGTCCCTGTGCAAAAGAGTCAGAGCAACATACCACTATGCCAAATCACCTGCTTTGTGAAAGAAAAATGCTGTGTTACCACCATACATTTTACTGCCAAGGTCCCTGTGCAAAAGAGTCAGAACAACATACCACTATGCCAAATCACCTGCTTTGTGAAATAAAGATGCTGTGTTACTACTATACATTTTACTGCCAAGGTCCCTGTGCAAAAGAGTCAGAGCAACATACCACTATGCCAAATCACCTGCTTTGTGAAAGAAAAATGCTGTGTTACCACCATACATTTTACTGCCAAGGTCCCTGTGCAAAAGAGTCAGAACAACATACCACTATGCCAAATCACCTGCTTTGTGAAATAAAGATGCTGTGTTACTACTATACATTTTACTGCCAAGGTCCCTGTGCAGAAGAGTCAGAGCAACATACCACTATGCCAAATCACCTGCTTTGTGAAAGAAAAATGCTGTGCTACCACCATACATTTTACTGCCAAGGTCCATGTGCAAAACAGTCAGAGCAACATACCACTACATCAAATCAGCTGCTTTGTGAAAGAGAGGAAGACTGAAATGTAATTGGCTATCATTTAATAAATTCAGTTCTCACCACAGCTGTCAACCTCTTATCACAAAACACCTGGACAAACCCAGTAATGAGAGAATACAGCCCTCAGACATATTCAGTGAATTCAGTGCTTGCCATAGTTGTCAACCTTAGCACAAAAAACCTGGACAAAGCCAATAATGGGGTAATACAGTCCAAAAAATAAGGACAAATTTCAAATATTCATCTAAAAACTTAGAAAACTGCTAGAATAAAAGGTTGTGTTACTATGTATTTTCTGAAGAATATGAAGTCTGAAATTCAAATGCCTGCCAATTTTACTTCTGACGGAATAAAAACAATTTTCAGCAGAGGCCCAGGGAGAAATACTGCAGACACGTCTTTGTAAAATGGGAGGACACCAGAGCAAATCCACACAAACACAAGGATGAGATGCAGACTCCACACAGAAGGCACCCCAGCCAAGAATCAAACCAGAAAACCTATAGCTGTGAGCTGCATGCTTTCAGAAGGTGGAAGGAAAATGGAGTATCCAGATAAAACTTATCCAAAATTGGAAAGTGTGTGCAAAGCCCACAGAAGCAAGGCTAAAGATTGGGATTGAAAACCTTAACCTTGGAGCTGTGATGTAACAATCTTAAACATTAACAACCAAGAGAAATGAAAGCTATTCCAATAGACAGAAAAAGCTGGGTAAGCCTGTTTTTGGGTTTAGTTAGGACCACTAGCTGACCAACTGATGGCCATAATTCATTAGAAGAATTATTTTATAAGATTGTACCAAGCAATACATTTGAGTAGAGCAGTCTGTCTGAAACAGAGTTGAATAGCTGTATATATATCAAGTTTGAGCCCTAACCATCAATGGTTGTTAACTGAAATGCAATGATCATTCTTGTGTTATAACCACCAGAAAATCTTGCAATTATGTTCTAGGCCAACACCATTTTGAACAGCAGGAGAGATGAAATTCTAGACTAAGAAATTGTAAGCTATACAGAGAGCATGAGTAAAGGTAGAAGATAGCTCTACTGGCATATAATGATGAGCCAATGAATAAGACACAGATGACCAGAGTTTGATTAACGGCTTGGGTGTCTATTGGAGCTGCCATGTGGAAGATGGACATGGGCATCCTGTACAGAGAGGAGTGAGGGATGTCACAAGTTGCTCAAAGAATGAGCATTCCAGTGCCTGTGTATGTGAACAAAGGGAACACTGGCATCTGTGGGCAGTACAGTGGCATCAATATCCTGCTTGGTGAGGAGGTTCTGCTCTGCCTTTAGATGACTTTAATGAAAATCCAGCCTGTGCCTGAAAGGGTCTGTTGTTGTCAATCTACTACCCAACTAAATTAACTAAATAAAATAAAATAAATATTCCAGAACCTGTAGATCCCTGCACAAATGCTTGCCATATGAATCACTGTTTATCTTAACAATAACTTATTTTGATGAGTTAAACTGATCCCGATTCAACAACCAAATAAAAATTAAAAGCAAGTGTTTTTGCAGAATATGTCTTCCTGCACCTGCCTTGTGGGGAATGTCCCAAACTCCTTGAACTTATATATACAAACTTTACAGCTGCATAAACGAGAAGATGGGAGATTTCCTCCAAAGCAAAGTATCCATTGCCAGCACATACTTAGAAATCTCATCAGCATTAATTTCCCACAACAAACAGAAATCACTGATTTCAACATCAGGGCTATGTACCCCTCATCCTCCAAAAATTAAAAAATCATAGCAGCACCCATTAAAAATCTTAGCATAGGTTCAGAAAGAAGAACTCTTTCTTATTTTTCACAATAGAAGATTTTTACATATTACATCCTATATAGTTAAGTGTAGTAAATCTTTCTATATGCTTAAATTATTTACTTAATAATGTATTATTTTACAAGATTAACTTTTATCAGAAGCATCATAAACCTAAAAGAAGGAAGGCTAAATCTGAGAGCCAAAATCACAAGCAATTGAAAGGTATAGGGAGAAGAACTCAATGAGTGGAGAAATTGTGCAAACGGGAATCTGGAACTAAACAGAAGCTGCTACACACACACACACACACACACACACACACACACACACACACACACACACACACACACACACACACACACACACACACACCTGTTTTTCATACTAACCAGTTTCACAAGCACCATATATTCAACGCTTACCTGTCCTCCACCGTTAGATCCAAACCCCTTCCCGCGCAATACTCCAACGACTCGCGAGAGTAGATCACATCCAAAACCCTTTCCCGACGAGACTGCAGCTCCCATTCCTGCTGCTCGTGTTGCAGTCCGGCCGCGCTCTATAATCCCAGCGTGTCTGTGCACTTTAAAGTGCACAGACATCTCCTTGCGTTTCCCTATCAGTCCTGCCGGACTGCCGTGAGCATGCGCATACAGTAGACCAGTACTCTGGTCTACTGCGCATGCGCGTAGTCCGCGAAATTTAAAACTTTTTATTTTTTTATTTTTTTGAGTTCTTTTTGGTTTGAGGGGGCTGCAGTCCGGCAGTCCGATAGCACGGGCCGCCCCTGGCTTCAGCCTCTCTAACACACCCTCTTCTGTGTTTATAGGTTTATAAATAGGTACAGCACTAGCTGCCTATCAGACCTTTTTAAACCAAGCTAATTTTCATTTTCGGTGTTCAAATCGCATTTGGTGTTGGAAAGGCCTTAACCATCTCATGGTCAATAATTATATATTAGCCCTAATGAGAATAACTGGGATTATATCATAGATAATTTGAGGAGACCCATGCATGGGGTAAAACATTTAGGAGATGCCTATGTCTATCAGTAGTACAGATGGCAATCCTGGAATCAATTTTCTATTTTCCATCCACAGTTGCAATGAAAATGGGCAGGGATGAGCTTTGATTTATGTGGATGAGGAGTCTGTTCAAGAGCAGTGGTATCCTCTATGAGATATACCTGTTACTCCAAATCATTCTGTTGATGTTGTAGAAGAAGTTTAGATCCCTAGAATAAGTATTTATGATGCCAATAGACTTGATGATGTGCAATAAATCCATCAGGACTGGGTCAGAAATTGTCTTGTATGCTAGACACAGGTCACCTCTTAGCGGTATGTAGAACGGGTCTATATTATATGTTCGACGTTTGAAAACTTTGAACGTTAAATAATCTAATTTAAATGTTCGAAGTTTCAAACATCGAACATATAATAAAAAAACAAAAAAAAAAAACAAATGGAACTTACCTGACTATTGTAGGCAGGGGGGCAGCCCCCCTGCACCTCCCACACCCCCCGCTCTTTAAATATACCAACTCCGAGACCACACTATAGTGCAGTAAAGGGAATATTTCCCTTACTGCACAGTAGTGCGGTCTCAGAGTTTGTATATTTAAAGAGCAGGGGTTGTGGGGCCCCTGTCTACACCCATTAGTTTTGTTTTTTGTTTTTTACATATGTTCGATGTTTTATAACTTTGAACATTTAAATTCAATATTTTAACATTCAAAGTTATAAAACTTCGAACATATGATATAGACCCATGTAGAACACTGTGTATTGGGAAAGGGCTTTGATTTGGCCCATGTAGGACATATTGTTTAGGCCTTGTATCTTTTTAATATGGTATCTCTGTGTTCTTGAATATGTTTCCCTCACTCTACAGTAGTGTACCTCCTTAACTCACCCGTGGCTCAGCAGCTACTTTACCACATCCCTCATCCCTGACAAAAGAACCACTGGTTTTAGCCCCACTGAATGGGCCTCAGGCCAAAGACAGCTCATCTGCCTTTAGCTGACTGTAAAAGGATGGTGGTGAAACTTGAAATTAAAAGGCCAGAGTTTCAGAGCTCATGGTGACAGTCTTGGATTACCTGTACAGCCAATATAAAGAAGTATAGTCAGTTACTTATACAAATTTTCTGCTTAACAAATAATATTTTGGGTGGTGAGGGTCCATTCTACTGAAAGGCATTCCTGTTCAATGGCTAAATAAAGTCAGTCTGCATTATTGAGATTTTGATTGTAATAACATATGGGATACTCATCTTTCTCTATAACTTGAAACAAAATTCCCCTATGACTAGCTCAGAGGCATAAGTTTATATGAATAATTGTTTGGGAAAATCTGATGCTGTCATTATTCTTTCCCAACACAACATGTATTTCAGTTGTATAAAGGCTCATTCTGCTTCAAATGTCCTTCTGCCTTTCTTCAAGAGAGTTTTATCCTTGGTGAGGTCAGTCAGTTTCTATAGCAGTGAAAGAATTTTGGGTGATGTCCTGAAGTGTTGGTAGGGTGGGGCTGCACATATAAGGGTTGAGTTGTCAGTGTATTAAACTATGCTAGCGGGGTGGGAGACACTATGTAGTTCGTTTATAAAAATGTTGACTAAGCGGGAACCTGATATTGATCCTTGTGGGATATCAACAGTGACTGATAGGAATGAGGAGGGATTTTGTCACCATTTGACTACTTGCTATATGTCAGTCAGATAACTATGGAAACATGACAGAGAGCACTGGGCAAGGCCATGGGAAGAAAGTTCAGTAAAAATATGTTGAGGAGAAAGAGTATCAAATGCTTTTGAAAAAAAAAAAATCTTAGAATTCTTATGCTGGTTTATGGTACTGGTGAAGTTGAGGAGAGCATTGGTAGTATTATGGTGCGGTCTAAAGCCATGGTGAGTTTTGTAGAAAAGGTTGTTAGAGTTAATGTACTGCGCAAGTGAAAGTGAGTGCGTTTTTCTATTATTAGACAGAGGGAATAGGATGCATTTGCTCTGTAGCTGGAAAGACCTGTTGACATACCACCTTTGTAGAGTTGTATTATACAGGATTATTTTTACAGAAGGATAGGACACATCTGTCAAACATGGATTGTTTTATCAGTATGGATACCGGGAAAGCCATGGTATCAATAGCTATTTTTAAGTATTCAGTTAGAAGTTCTTTGGCAGGTAAAGATGTTAGTTTTAGTTTTATTAGTAACTTTCATATAACAGACATGGAAACTGGGAGGGAGCAGAATGAATGAATGAATGTGACTGATTAGGACAGGATGGGGAAGAGAAAGAAGTGAATTGTTACTATTAATCAGAGATAGTACTGTCTGCATAAAGTAGGAGTTGAAAGAGATGGTATTGAGTCAGTGTTGTTTAAAGGAGAAGAAGGCGTTGTGGTTTGGCCAGGATTTATTAGTTTGTTTAGTGTTGACAAAAAAGTCTTGGATTTCTTTTTTAGTATTTATATTTGAGGTTGCTATAATAGGTTTGTTTCTCCATTTTAATGCTGTCCATAGAAGGACTTCTAAGATATATAAATGTATGAACGACATTTTCTTCATTCACTCTGGAGTCCCACTGGGCTCCATTTTAGCTCCCCTTCTGTTCACAATTTTCATTAATGTGGTTCCAATAGACCTGCTTACTTACAAGGACTTATTTATGCAAATGATATGGTCATCTATAACTCTGAAGTCTCACAGCATGCATTTGGAACTCAACTTGAAAAGGACCTTCTTCAGATAGAGCACTGATGGAAAAACAATAAAGTACTGTACAATGCAAAAGAAACACACAGTCCATGATATTTGGCACCCAAAAAAGAATATTCAAATCACCAATCCTTTAATATACTTGACGGTGATACCAATTCCACTGAAACCAACATTTTTTTAGATATTTCCATGAGCACACAACAATTTTGAGAGCCTAGAACAGTTTACTCTTCTAGGCCAAAAAATATCTCAGTTCCTCTCATATCAAGCAATGGCTGCTATAGGAAAAAACAACTTCATTGCCCAACGTGAGTATGGACATCCCCTTTTTGCATCAGCCTCTGTCAAAAACACTGCCATCCTTCAGACCCTCACCAATGAAATGTAAATTCAAAGCCAACTCACCATGGACAAACACCACTGCCTTAATCTCTTAAAGGCTAAATGGCTTCCAATACAGGCCAGATCAAATCTTCTTTTTGATTCCTTACTCTTCAAAATTCTCAGACTTGACACTTCCCTTCCAAACTTTTCATTGTCACTTAAACCTACAACCCTAGAAGCCAATCCAGATCTGGTCCCTCCCTACAAACACTTTCTCTCAAACTGCATTCTACTAGCCACTGTTTCTCTGTACTGGCCTCAAAACTATGGCAGTGACTTTCTCCTAATTTAACTGATCACATAAAGTACTCCATTTTCAAGCCACAGTTCAAAGAATACTTAATTGTCAACCAAAGGACATGTCACATAATCAGATATCTATAATACACCCGATCCAGCTGATTAACACATGCATCCTAAACTGTGATTCAGCTTACTACATCATTACTAATCAAACTCCACAACACATAATCCAATCCGTTGTTTATCTTACTAGTCTCTATTAGCTTTCCTAACCTAGCAACTACCACTCATCTCTCTCCCACTTCTACTTCTCCTACCTTAAATCTGTTCTACTTTTTCTATCCCAGTTATGTAAATGTACATACACTTAGTTCATTAGATCTTCTATGTATATGTTGCTTGCCAGACAGCCTATGCTTACTCATAAATGTAAACCATTGTTTAGATGCACTGTACATTGCTTTTACTTTATGGTTTAGCAGAGGCTGAGCCTGTAATTGGTCATTGTTTGACAAGTTTAAATAAATAAAGAAATGAGATGTATTTTTGTTCTGCTTTTATGAAACTTTTTCCACTCTTTGTCTCTTTGAAGCATGACGTCTTTAGTTTTTTTTTACTTAGACTTGGTGGAGGGCTGATAGAGAACTGTGTGACCCAGTTTCAATTGCAACTGAGTAAAAGTTGGAATGTTAGCAAAAGCCTGGCTATGTACAATAACTTAATCTGAATAACAGTGTTCAAATATTTTGAATTTATTTAAATATAATGTAAGGAGATGAAGCCTAGTTTTTTTTTTCATGGTTCAGTAATTCTAGGGGGAAAATACATTCTTTACCATTTTGTATGACTCCAAACTTCACATCTCCAACTCTCATCCCACTTACCTTCAGAAGATAAATGTAAATCCTAAGGGCCATCGATTTTGTATAATGCATATAAATATTTACCATTCCAGAAATCTTCCATCAACAATTTATGCTGCTACACAAAATCTACTTGACTACTATCGAAATGGCGACAATACATTCAATGCATATTATGTAGGAAAGACTTAACTGTTGATTTGCCTTTTTGGTTGTGCAGCTCTCTTAAGCCATATGGGAATTTCTGCATAATAGTTTGTTGAAACATGTAATCATTAATAACTACAATGACTGCAAGTGGTGTAACTTTCAATTAGGTGTACCTGTTCATCATCATACATCTGATAATATTTATCTGCTGGGTTAATAATACTGGTTAAAAAAAGCAGATCTCAGTACGTGTTGTATGATTTCATCAAGAAGGCTTTTTCATTGTTGAAATATTCACTATTTCTAAGAAAATTACATAAAATGCCATGCCTTGTTATTGTTTTACTTTAAACACTTAAAGCTTTTGATATTTTATATTTTTAATCGATTTCTCTCTTTCACAAGGTCTGAATTGGTACGATATATTAGCTTCTTGAATGTGTATGTGTGACTTACATACATAACATATATACAAATACTTCAAGCACGGGTATTAATGCCTTTGTAGCCTGCCAATATACCAAAACAGTTGTTCCCATAATAAGTATTCAGGATGCTCTTAAAAATATCTAAACTAGCACTTGCTTTAATGTAGTTTGGTAGTCTGTTCCATGCATCAGCTGCTCTCTCAGAGAACCAATTACTGCACTTGTCATTCCTATAGAACCTTCTACAGGGGTTATCTGACGATTCTCTTCTACTTTTTGATAACCCCAAACATTCCCAGAGGTAGTTGTTTTTAAATGCCCTATATAAGATCTCCTCTTAAGTATCTATGAGACACTATACAAGCTCAGATAGTTTAGTCTTTCATAATAACTTAAATTTTCACATCCATGGATGCCCTTGGCATATTTCCGCTGTACTCTTTCCAGTTTAACATGCTTGTTTTTTTATAAGGTTTCTATATGGTTATTCCATACTCAAGTATGGGTCTAATGTAACTAACAAACAATGACTTCATCATTTCTGATTTCCCTATCTTTATATTTTTTTAAGCAGCCTATACGTCTACAACTATCATTAACCAACTGGTTGATTTTATTAGAAAAAGCTGGATCTACCCACATACCCATGTAATTAAGTGAATCTACAGTTTCAATCACTGTGTGCTGTATTAAATATTCACCTTTCAATTTATGCCTACCATATCTCATATGCTTAGTTTTTGATGTATTTATCAGCATATTATTCTCCTGTGCCTAAATGGTCAATTTAGTCAACTCCTTTTACAGACACACCCTGTCTGTAAAACGTAATCAGTTTACCCAATTTCAAATCATCTGCATACATACTGTAGAACACCTCAGATGAAAAAGATAGATCTGAAAGATACAATCTAAACAAGTATGGGCTTAGGACAGAGCCCTGTGGGGCACCCTTACTGTAACCAAGAATTTCACCTGTCCAATTGCTGTATGATACTTGCCATGCCCTATTCTTAGTTCATGCAGCTATTCATCTTATCAAGAGTACACAAATATCTAGTTATTCTAATGCATTGATCAGTGTTTTGTGTATGACCCTGACAAATGTTGAAATTAAATCTATACAAATTATATCATAGTACAATTTTTCATTCATAGCTGTTATTATGTCATTATACAGCATCACGTTACAGGTGGTAACAGATATATTTTTAACATATACACACTGATATATGATTTCAAGTCCCAACCTTTCCATTTTTGACAATAACTTATCTAATATTACCTTCACCATTATTTTCTGGGTTCCTATCAGCAGACCAAAGACGCATGTTTTTGAATGTATCTTGGTCGAACTGACAAACCGAAACTGCAAAATTTCGAAGCGGCATGTAAGCGAATTATTTCTCTGGCAAAGAATTTGCTTGGCCGCTTTGGTACTCTGCCATTTTCGGCACTGTAGTGCAGTATTGGAGTTGGTATATATAAGTAGGGGGGTGTGGGGGGCACAGCTTCATCTGGGCAATCATTAGTGTTACTAGCAATACTCAGTCTATAAATAGTTTTCTATTTACACAATATGAAATGACAGTGTCTCTTAAAAAGCCTAGCTTACTGGTTGCACTGTTACTCCAAGTAAAAGATGTAATATTTGTCAAGATTATATCAGAAAGCTCACTGTCTGTGTTACATAAAGTGCAAACACTTATGACAATGCTTAAGGTCTCCTGTAACATGCACTGTGCACTACTATTTGTCTGATTTGCAGTATCTCAGAATGCAGATGATATAAGTCATTCAGGATCAGCCCACTACCAGGTTACCAAATATATATAAATAAATAAACAACTCATTAAATATTCTTTAAAAAATCTGCAAAAAGAAGTTTAGCAGACTGGGCTGAAACATGTAGCATGAGTCATACATCAGCCACCTTTATCCATGTTAATTCTAGAAGGTCATGGACATACCTCTCAACCATAATGAATTCCTCGGTATTTACTGGTTTTGAGGTCAAAATATTGGGGTGCCACAAATTTCTGAGTGGCACACTCAATTTTTGAATTTCCCACATTTTTTTCTCAATTTTTTTTTGGAAAGTTGGTTCTGACGTCATCACATGCAGGGCCTGCCAGCCTGTCGGAAACAGAGTTCAGCTGAAAGGGGAGGGCTCAAGTCTGTCTGTATAGTACTCTGTTTATCCTTCTAGTTCTACCATGTACTATCTGTATTAATTAACTGACCTGACAGACCCGTTTGTTCACAATTTGCAGTCTGTGTAAGAATTGGATTTAAGTAGCAGCAGCACACAGCAACCAGGGAACTGAACAGTAGACGACTCTTGGGCAGCAAGCTGTTTTAAAATATTAAGTTAACGTCGGTCGCAAACTCAGTCAGGAGAGACAGCTTAGGCTCACACTCACAGCACAGTAACTGGTGGAAAATGAGAAAATATATCTCCAATCGTGGCTCTTCCTCCGGCTGCTCCAGTAAAAGAAAAACAAAAAAAAACATGACTGCTAGATTTATTTTTGCAGAATGAACAGACCAGACTTATTTACTCATATTTTGGTCTGTTTCTCATAAAATTGTAGTTTTTCTGGCAAATCACTGCCTGGTAGTAGTGGCAGATCTTAAAAAATAATGGCAGGGCATTCTTATTTTGAGAAATAAGAGCTTTCACGTCTTACTTTGGGAGCTGCATATTTTATGTTTACTTTTGCTGTCCAACAGAAACAAATTGCTTATTTTATGTTTGAGAAATTAGAGCTTTCTAATTTTATGTCCGAGCTAAGTTTGAGAAATGAGAGCTTTGTCCGAGCTAAGCTTTATTAAGACTGGTGAGATGTATTGTGTGTGTATTAATGCACTGTGTGTGTATTACTGCTGGTGAGCTGCACTTAGAAACGAGCTGCTTATTTTATGTTTGAGAAACGAGAGCTGATGTCTGAGTTAAGTTTCAGAAATATTATTTTGTGAAGCAAGAGCTTTCATATCTTACTTTGGGAGCTGCATATTTTATGTTTACTTTTATTTAGAGAGCCACATTGTTATTAATGAAGACAAGAACCTGATTTTAAGGTCCTTAATACTCTGGGAGCCACATTCTTATTAATGGTGTGTGTGTCTGTGTGTGTTTGTGTGTGTTTGTGTGCGTGTGTGCATGTGTGTGTGTGTGTGTGTGTGTGTGTGTGTGTGTGTGTGTGTGTGTGTGTGTGTGTGTGTGACTTTGGGAGCTGCATATTTTATGTTTACTTTTACTTTGCGGAGCCACATTCTTATTAATGATAACAAGAACCTTACTTAAATGTCCTTATACTCTGGGAGCCACATTCGTGTTAATGCTTTGTGTGTGTGACTCTGGGAGCCACATTCTAATTAATGCTCTGTGTGAGTATGACTCTGGGATGCACCATTCCACCACTTGTGATTCACGGATTTGGTCTGGAATGTTTGGCTCATACTTTTGGTCTGTTCCTCTTTAAAGTTGTGGTTTTCTGGCAAATCAGTGAGAACTGAATTCACTAAATAATGATAGCCATTTAAAGAAATGCATGGTAACACAGAATATTTTATTCTAGCAACTTTTCTAAGATTGTATAAGCAATGTTTAAAATGTGTCCCTGGATTTGGGCCTTTGCCCCCCCCCCCCCAATAAATTTTGGCTTTTTCCAGATTTCTTGTGCTGCATAGTTCTTCAGGGGGAGAGAAGTTTAGTTTTGCTTATGCAAAGTCTTTGTGTTGTTAGTAGGTAGAATACTTGCTTTTGATGCAGAAGGCTGTGGGTTCTACTCCCACAGTATGCAGATGGATTGCTGATACTGTACTGTGTTGTACTTTTAAAGGGGGTGAATGCTGCATGTATGTTTCTTTTGCAAGGGAGCTATGATTTGAAAACAGTCCAGAGGTAATCTTTATCCACCACTAGCCAAATGCATTTTCTTTGAATGTGAGTTTCAATGCTGTTTCAATGAATGTGAGTTTCAAGGACAGATAGGTTTTAATGGTCAGTCTATTTTCATTGTGAGATGGTATTGCATTGTTTATCATATGTCTATTAGTGTTTGTGCTATAAAATGTAAAATAAAAGTTTTAAATGAAATCCAAATAATCATTGTAGAAGTAAAGCAGTATGCACATCACAGTGTTTATGGTAAATGGGATGAAATAACAATGTAATAGGACACTGGAATGGCTGCAGGAGGAAGGGCTGTGTATGGGGGGGGCATTCAACCGTGATTTTGTGAGGGGGGTGAAAAACTCAAAGACAGCCCCGGGCAGCACAAAATCTAGCTACACACTGATCAGTAGGCCATGGAGAATTATTTTTGAATGTCCTAGCAAACTATAATATTCTTTTGCAAAGATTAGAATATTGCCTACCATTAAATGTCCTACATTTACCGCAAAACCCATATACTACAAGTTGCCAAAAACAAAATCTTAATGTTCATCATCTCCCTTCCCAGTGAACATCATTGCTACACATTAAAAAAAAATGGTTACCATTTACTACAGGGTCTGAGGACATATTTTGGTTGTCTGTTCTTCAGTTTCTCGAGTGGGTGGGGTTACATAATTAAGTATGCAAATTTTATGTTAATCAGTGTACAGATTTGTACCTATTTTTTCATGGGCCTTTGTCCAGAGTTTTGATGTTTCCAGGTTGAGAGGTATGGATGAAAAAAATATCTGTAAAGATTCGGAACAGATATTCATTCATTACAGAGCTGAACAGCTGTAAAGTAAGCCTACATACATTCCTTTATCAAAGGAAAAAGATTCAAAAGATTAGGCTGTTCTCCTGGATCACAAACTGGCCTTGAGAAGCAACTTAAGAAATGGTATAGTTTCCTTACATTGCTATTACATCAGTGGAAAATGTGGTAAAGCTGAGAGTTGGCAAAAAGCCATGGCTCCAAGCCACATTTCCAAACAAAGAAATGTCAGGCATGAAGAGCTCAGCTAAAACAAGTGGTTAAGAGTTAATTTGAACATAAAATGAAAACACTTGTGAAGAGTCCACTCCATGAAGGGGTAAACATTTGACTTATAGAGTAGTCAACCCCAAAGTTATAGCATACTGACATTCAGGAGACATTTTTCTCCATAGTGACCAGCACAGTGAAAGTTCCTTTTAGTTTGCCATTCAAAACTCTGAGTCACACACTGCAACTTAACAAAAGTGGATAGCACTGAAAGAGAATACACATAAGAATTGCTAAAAAGAACTTATTGGTGGGATGTTAAAAACAGTTAGGGACTGGAAACTAAAATTACTTCAAAGATCTTTATTTTCAAAGTCTTAAATAGCTTTTCTCCAGCTCAACAACAGTACCCTCTGCAGAGAACCACATTACCAAATAATATAAAATTGCAGTACAAAACTTGCTAATTTTACTAAAGTGCTAAAATTGCACTTCAATTCAAAACATTATTATTGTTTTAACAGTCTTGCTGGTACAAAACATCAACAAACTCTGATATATTTGATAGATAACATAAACATTTTCAGTTTCACTTTATACATACACATTAATTAATCTACTCTCCATTAAAAAGATGTAGTCAGTTTTATCAGCTCAGCATCCAGAACTGAACATGTAGCATTCATAACGTTATATCATAAAAATACTTATGCTATATTAATAACATTCACAGAACATTTCTCTAATTTTAAACTAATCAATTAATTCATTTTAAACGTAAGTTTAGTATATGTCACCATATTTTAACATTGTACTATGTTCTACAACTGTTTTACATCTATGTTTTATTCTTGTCTTGCGTCCTCAGCTGGACTAATGTCTATATTTAAATGCTATGTTTTTTAACTGTATAATGCAAGTAATACTTAATGTAGAGCTTTTCTTCCCGGGCCTCTGCTGAAAACGGACCTGTGTTCAGTCGGACTCTCCCGGTTAACAAATGTAAATAAATAATAAATAAATTATTTATTTTTCAATTTTACTTCAATAACATGGTACAACATTTTCTTTGATAATTTTTCAAAATATACATGGTGAAACTCTCGAAGTATCATTTTAAGCATGTTTTTGCTCAATTAAATGCTGTGTCTGTTATAAAAGTAGCAGTAATTATTGCACAGTAATGAAAAGTGAAGGGTATGAGCAAAGGTAATGGAAACTTAACTACTTTACTTACACACACACACACACACACACACACACACACACACACACACACACACACACACACACACACACATCATAACTCTAATAGTACTGAAATACTTCTAGGCAGTGGCTGTAAATTTGTTAATGTTGGAATTTTGTCCAGTCTTTAGTAAAATTGCAACTATTTTGCTATAAACTCTTTTCCTACTGGCTACTGAAGTGTTGAAGAGTATTTTCAAAAATCTGGTATTGACACAATCCCCCACTCAGATATCAGTAAAAAACTCTTCCCAGCTAGGGATTAACCTTTACATCACTAGATAGGTAGCTAATTGGCTCATCGGCAGAACACATACTGTCAAAGTTGGTGATTCCAGCTTTACTAGTACACCCTGTCACTAGTGGCATACCACAAGGATCTGTGCTGGGCCCTTTACTTTTTGAATTCTATTTCTTGGAAGTCCAGGGTAAAGTAGATGGTCTTTGGCTTACCAGGTTTGCTGATGATTGCAAATTGGGTGCAATCATTGAATCCCCTAAAGATGTTAACATATTACAGCAGGAGCTATCACAGACAAATGACTGGTGCCAAAGCCAAGGTCTAAAAGAAGTGCATTATTATCCCCTTTGGCAAAGTGGAATTCCCTACTAATTACAGTATTAACAACAACACCCCCAAGATCAAATCTAGTGGTGTGAGATCTGGGAACACAGGTAGACAGCAATCTGAACTTCAACCACCAAGTTTCCACAGTGGTAAGGAAAGCTTTCTATGTTGTGCATCTCATAAGTAGGACATCGCATCCAGGTCTAAGGATGTTATAACTCCACTGCACTCGACCCTCATCATTAATAGAGTACAATGCTCCCTTTTGTATGTGCCTCACCAGGCAACAGCTGGAGAGATCACAAAGGTTTCTTAACAAGAAAATACAGGGCCTCCAAACCATGATGTACGTTGGTAGACTGAAAGCCTTGTCACTGTACTCTGTATCATATAGGCTGCTGAGAGGTGACTTGTGCCTGGCATACAGGGCAGTCTTAGACCCTTCCCTGATGGAAATGCTTCACATCTTCAAGTCAAATGCACAAGAGTCACTCCCTGTAGGGATCTTAACCTAGCCTGTGACATTAGCAGAACATGCTGGAGAGACAGATATATCTCCCAGACACTGCCACTCCTTTGGAACAAATTTCCAATTTATTTGAAGCAGAGCTCCTTACCAACCCTAATCAAGCTCAACCTAGACAAATGGATGAGAAACCACAAATTCACCCCAGGTTTGGCACCCACACCCCTGCAAATTAAATTCCTCTAACAAGGATAATTGGGGCAACTTGGGATTAACATTATACACTTACTCTGCTACTTACATCCATCTAACCAAGGATAATTAGGGTAACTCAGGAATTAACATGGCTAAGCTTGTTAAGGGCACTACGGCCAATAGCCTAGTAACCTCTTATGAACTTATGAACTTATAAAAGAGAACTGCTAGTACCTGCCTTTCAAAAAAGGAAGCTTGGTAGGAGATACCAATACTTAGAAGAATACCAGATGCATATTTAAGAGTTGCACAGTGATGGATACCTTGGGTTTTAACAGTTTTGCTAACAGTGGCAGTGAGCTACCAAAGAAGCAGGAACAGGAGCAGGGCCAGTAGGAATGAATTGATAAGGATGTGCAGCTGTATACATGTCTAACAGATCACATCTACTAGTGGTGGAGAGAAAACACCGAATGACACTGGGCTGCAGCTGCAGGGGGCTAGGTGTTGTAGGCACTGGTCTGAAAATACAGGGGAGTTAGGTATTGTAAAAGTGGTCATCATCTTTTTGCGGACTATATGTGAACTGTATAGCTCATTTGGTTGTGGCAGATATAGTCCATAGCATAAAGCAACAGTACAGTGTTTTCAGTATTTGGACAACCAGTATCATCAAAACCAATGAAACCTATTTCAACTGCAAATGAGAAAAAAATGAAAAACAAAACAGATGGAAAAAGGAAACAAAACACGTTTCCTTTTGCAGTCGTACATCAAAAAGTTATTTGTTTGAACAGAGGCAGTATTACAGAAAGGGTGTTTCTAAGGTAAGCTTAGGGGATTTGTTAGGGTTATAATGCACTAATAAGGTGTGCAGGGTGGTCACCCTGCACACCTTAGTAATGTGTGCTAAACCAAACCTTAACCCTAATCCTACACCTTACCTTAGAGAAACCGTAAACACTTGTGTCTGCCTTAGTAATGCATGATATTCCCTAACTGTAACCCTAACTAATTTTAGAGTTCATTATATACACATATAAGTGTCAATATGTTTATGCCATCCTATTAAATAAATATCATTAAATAACAACACTTCATCAAGGCACAATATCCTTGTGAGAGCATTAGGATTACCAGCAATAGTACTAACCTAGGACTAAAGAGAGAACACAGTTAAATGAACAGTATATGCTTGATATTGAAAAGCCAGAAAAACATTTTAACAAACGCTACAAACACTATACCTAAACATTCACTCAGTCTTTCTCCAATTGCCTTTTTAATCCACTGCAGGGTCACAAGGAACCACTGCCAATATTGGCATTCTGCGGGCACACCCTCACAATATACAAATGCACACTCACTGCCACACAGCATACATACAAGTGCACACACGCATGCTTGTGTGCTCCTACAGGCAATTTGGAGACATGCCAATCCATCTACAGCACATCTATGGGATATGGCAGGAGCCATATCACTTGTTGAAAATCCAGGTGGACATACAAAACACATGCCCTCTTCTCAAAGTACACACCCCAGTAAAAAACTGAACTGCAGAACCAAGCTCTTTAAGACAGTTCACCATGAATTAAAAATGTTTTTGAAAGTGTTTAAATAACCCAGCCTTTAGTTCTGTCAAAGCTATCTGATTCAATAAGCATTTATCTCCTTTGCACTAATATCACAGATTCTGCCATCTTTGGAACAATTTTCCAGCACTAACACTGCAAAAATGAATATCCACACCATGCCTTCAGCCCTTACATGCATTCCTGCAGTCCATCCATCCACAATCCCTTGTTCCCATTTTTGTACATAGGATCAAAGTGTCATTTCAACAGTGACAATCATCTAGAGTCAAGGTTTACACCATCAGGTGGCTAGTCTTGGAGCAGTTCTTCTACACCACACGCTTGCATGCCCACTCAAAGCTATGGTCAATTTAAACTGTCCACTTCCTCTAGTGAATGTATTTAAAACATGGAAGGAAATCAGACACCTGAAAGAAACTCATGTAAACACAGGCAGGACATGTAGACTCCTAACAGAAGGCATCCCAGCCGAGAATTGAATGGGGGAACCTCTTACTGTGAGGCATCAACACTTTTTGCTGCACCACTGCACATTCCTGCAGTCTTAATACTCCCCCCCCCCCAATAACTGTAGCAATTCCAGATGCATAACCATGGTCTCCAGACCTCATAATTGTGCATCTGTAAATGCATCAATGAAAGATATGCATACCATAAGTCTTTTTTAGAGGAATACTTAAAATTTACCTTGCGGTCTTCTCTAAATATGACACAATTACCATTTTCTTTGTAAACATCAGTTACAGTCAGAAACATGTTTCACTGCACAAATCACATACTGCAGACTTTCCTGCAGAAGTAGTCAAAACAACATTCACGACCCTTTCTTTTAAAGGTAAATCCACTTCATAACACATGCTCTCAAAAAATAATTTCAGCTGCTCCTCTAGGCCTAAGAACTGTGCAGAAGTCTGACATTATGATTATACCAGCCAATCAGCTGGTGGGTGATATCAGATGTCCACGCAGCTCAGGTATCAATGATATCAGATGTCCACGCAGCTCAGGTATCAATCAGCTGAGTTCTAGTCAAACAATTCTCATGGAAAATGGTAAACAGACATAAATATCACAAGCTCAGAATCAATGGCTGATCAAGGAATAACCTGTTCTGAAGGGAAACACCTTCATTAACAGTATCCCCTGAAAAGCACTGTGCACTAGTAACAGTAGGAAGAATAGAGACTGACCGAGTTTGAAAGAAATGTAGAAGCAAGAAATGTATCATTCCACTATGTTTCTGTCCTTCTCCTCAACACGAAGTAGATTTCTCCATTACAGCGAGTCTAGGCAACCACTAGCACCTCTTTCATTAAAAGAAGAAAGCACGTTCATTTTCATTCTGCATTTGTGTGCAGCAGTGCCATAATTCACATTTTCATTATACTTAGGAGCTCTGGCGAGGATTCATTTGTCATTTCAGGGATCCTATTCTCTATATTTCTTTACTTAAACTAGTACATTTTTGTGCTTGTGTTTGCATAAATTAGATCTTTATGTATTTACTGATTCATTTGATCACAACTATATACCCAAAGTGTACCTGGTCAATAAATTGGCTATACTAAGTGGGTACAGATATATGTCTGAGGGTGGTAATGGTTTGCATTTTTTACTTTGTTATAAAGATTATCATGTGTTCTCTTGATTAAATACTGACAGGGTACAGTAATATGAACAGAAAATGACAAGCACACTGACATAGCAAAATAAGGTGGAGCTGGTCCTTTAAAATGTTCTATGTGAAAATAGAACCACGTCAAACGCACTTGTTCTCATCGGTCATGACTCCCTTGAAATATGCTTTCATTATTTTTACCACAATGGCAGCCTTTGCTTATTTATGCTAAATAGTTTAGAACCACAGTTTAGAAACCCCACACATAGCTAAAACTGCACCCAAGTAAGGAGGCCCATTCATAAGCAAAGCTAATCCTTTTGGAGATACTCTCTATATAACTGTATGACAGTAAAGGAGTATTACCCACCTGACCTGTTAACTTCCACTGCATTACATTCCCAAAGCATGTGTTTTAGCCACCTAATGTATATCACATGGCATTATATATCTTATATATACCATTTTAATATTTTGGTACTAACATTATACTTCACCTTTTTTAGAGTTTCCATTCTTCCATTGATTTGCTTTACTTTCCTCTCCATAAATTCCATTTATGTCTATTTTCCTTCTTATTATCAACATTTTAGTATACAGTCAGGATGGAACCACTGAATGATATTAGCTATTTACTCACTAGCTTCATATTTATTCTAGTACATAAGCAAGTGGTCGTGATTCACCTTTATGACTAACATTTTTAAGACATATTTCTATGTTAATGCTTTTTTACTCAGTAATGAGAAAGGTAGTGCGGATCACACCAGACACTGGGGTGGGGGTGGGGGTGCTATACCGAAGCCACAACACAGAACCAATAGACGAGCTGACTATGGTGCTTGTGCAGTCCATTCCCATAACTACAGCAACACTTATTACTTCTAAATGCTTTATTTCAACTTTTGACATGGGCAGCTCAGAAACTGTTAACCAAAATTAGGAGCATTCTGTATTGCTTATTTGAACAATTATTATTATCTGCTATGATAAAACAATAGAAATAACGCAATTAGTGTCATCTGTAGTAGAAGGAAAATTGCTTAAAATGGTACATATCTCAGATCAACCCCCAAGCCCTACAAGGTAAACAGATATGTTAGATCAGTGTACTCTCTCTCTCTCTCGTTCTCTCAAGCCCTTTCCAAAGAGAAGTAAATAGGGAAAGTAGACAGAAAAGATATATTCTATTTCTCAGTCTCTGTCTCACACACACACACACACACACACACACACACACACACACACACACACACACACACACACACACACACACACACACACACACACACACTTAATGGAACTATCTAGGCAGGCTGGCTGGCTCAGGTTGACTCCCTGCCTCTTTCTCTCTCCCAGAGGAAGTATTTAGGCACAGTGAATAACTCATATCAGTTCTCAGTCTGTCCAACTGTCTATTTCTCTTTTCTTTCTCTCCATTTCTCCCAAGGCAACTGCCTAGGTAGAGTGGAAACCTCAGCTCAGCTCCCTCCCTCCCTACAAGAACAGCATCCAAGCAGGGTAGATACTTCAGATCAGTTATTCCCTGTTACCTCTTTCTCTCCCAAAGGATGCAGCCAGGGAGTGTGGATATCTCAGATTAATTCTCCTTCCCTCTCCTTTGCAAGAAAGTTGCACTCCATCACCAATGTAATCAAAACTCATTGATGATAAGATGTTTGCCTATGCTGTCATAGTAACTCAAAATCTGATTTCTTATGGAGCAGAATTCCTATGTCTATGTCATACCGAGGTGGATTTTTTAAATGGAACAGAGTTGGAATATATCTTGTTGAGCTGAAACCATTATTACCTTAAATGGTCATGGAAAAACCAGTATAAATGCTCTGAATTAGCAACAAGCCATGATTATTTCAAATTTATTTTCTACATCTGATAAAGCAGTTGAAGAAAAAGCTTTTTTGGTGACCCATATCTTTTCTTCTTGAGATCAGCATACACTGCAAACTGACATTTTTTTACAGACAACTTTTGAATTTAAAAAGTTACTGAAAAACTTGTGTCTCAGAATTATCTGAAAACTCATTGGAAATATAAGTACAAACAGTTATTTCATAATAACATGAATAAAATTAAGGTAACATAACATAATGTCAGTCACCTTTTAAACAGTCAATGCTATCACTTATATCTCAGTTTTTGAAGAGAAAGGTATTACACTATTCTCTCTCTGTATAAAAAAATGGAAGACAAACTTACTGTGTGTTAATAACAAGTCGGTCCCACTGCCCTTTGATATCATCTTCTGATGGTTGCTCAGTAATATATAGTCCATCAAATTCTAGCTTCCGTGCTACTTCTTTCTCCCGTTTGAAAATAACCAAGGGAACCTAAGGTCAGGAGACAAGCAAATATTAAATAAGGTTTGTTCTGTAACACTGTCAGAGTTGCCAATAAAAATGTCTCTTCAACAGACAGCTTTTTAGGTTTGTAATAGTTAGACATACTTGGTAATTGGGCAAAAATATTTATAACACAGTACATGTCTAGTGTGACAGTAGCTGAACTGCCTGTGCATATATTACTTCTGGCACCGTATTTAAAAAGAACATAAGTACTTTTCTCAGGAAAACTGAATTCTTCAGGAAATTTCAAGCTAATTTCTGCAAACATACCAGGCAAAGTAAATATATAAATATTGCAGTCATTTAAGTTTAGAAAGCTAAAAGTCACACGAAATACATTATAGATAGGCTCTTGGAAACTTTACCAAATATACATACAAAACTCTCAGAAGCAAAAATTGATTTGCATTGTTAATGTTGCCTGTATTGCATGCATCAGTGCTCCTCTTGTCAAAGACACACATTGTTAAAACTAACATCATTGATCTTTCTGCAGTCTTACTCATACTGTATTCATTACTCTCTATTCATCTAAATGTCTAATATTGTATCTGAAAAATGAAGTGGTTCCAAAGGTTCCAAAGATCAGTCCACCTACCCAGTCAACAAAAAAATGAATAAATAAAAGAAATAAAAACTATAGAATTACACTTTATTGTTAATGCACAGCTCAATAGGTCTTTGCACTGAAAAGCAGAATTGCTAATTAAGTTAAATTGACACTGTATTGTATTTCCAATGTTCATAAGTGTGATATGCAGAGTTTAAAAAAAAATAACTAACAAAATGCTGTAGATCAGCAAATGACAAACATTACTGTTCTCCTTTAAGTTTCAAATTAGCAAGAGACAAGTCATCTGGTGTTCCCAGGGTAAACCCCACACACCCTAATCTTATATATATATATATATATATATATATATATAGCAACTCTGCCATCACAACACCAGAGAAATGGCAATCTCGGGCTTAGTATATTTTTCACACGTGTTGGCATTTTTACTCATTCAGTTTCATTATCCTGGGATTCACACTAACTAGCCACAAAAAAATCAAACAGCTACCATTAATTCAGGTTATTATTTCAAAAATTATTAACAAAAATAATAAAAAAAAAAACAATGCCACTTCTAAATCAGCTGGACGGCAGACATTGATCTGCAATATGAAACATCAGCAGCACATAAAATAGGGTTTGGGACCAAGGGGATGCATAGGTTTCATTTCTTAAACATTACAAGGTGATTTTTATTTATCTTTATCTGGCTGGGTTTGTCCCACTAAGCTAGTAGTCTGTTTTTAAGGGAGACCCAAGGTGGGATTTGCATTACTAGGAGCAACTGGTCAGGGCAATGGGAAACTTCCCTTTCTGCGTTTGTGTAAGCAGGGGACTCTGAACATAGCAACACTTCCATCTATTTCAGGTGTAGTGGCAGCCCGGAGAAGCAGGAAGAAAATCTATTCAAATGATTGTGTGATAGCAGTGGTGGATCTGAGGCTATACATGTAGTAAAGCCTGTGGAATATCATAAGATGAGTACGGAGGTGAATAAAGAGAAACTGAAGACAAATATGTGTTTGAAACCTGCAGGATGTAGTGGTGGTGATTTGAATGCAATGAGGAAGGAAGTCGAGCCTTTATAGACAGTAGCTTATCCAGTGAGAGCAGAAACTGGCAGAGGAAGGCATTTGTCCTTTAGAGTTTCAGGAACAGGCAGAAGATTTAAAGAAAGGAAAAGCAGTTGAGCCTTTCAGGGATTTGGATGATTTCATTAAATATCAGCTGGATACAGGAACAAATGTTGGATATGTTATTACAACCTTCCAGTTGGGAGGGTTGTAGGATGATTTATTAAGGGACATGCTTTCAGCAAGTGAGCCAGAAAGTGGGAGAGCTTTATCATGGGGTACATTATGGACAAAATAAAAGAAGAAGAAGCACAGAAGATACAAGGGAAGGAACCAAACAAGAAAAAAAAAATGCGAATACAGTGAATAAAATGATCGAGAGAAAGGTGGAAATTAATTTGGACAATACCTTACCTTTGGCAGAAATGTAAATGAGGTAAGACCTTTTATTCATTTAAATAAGTACCCTTTTTGTGACATTATTTTTGAAAATGGGCATGTAATAGAACTTTTTTTGAAGAATATGCTATCCTTGGAACATGTATATCGTTAAGGTATTTAACAAAGAAGCTAAAAAATTACATATTAATTTCAGAACATATGTAGAAAATGAGACTTTAAAAAGGCATTTATAAAAAATATATAAAAATGTGTTGGACATTACTAAAGTGTATGATTACAGAGAATTATTGACTGGGGATGTGTATGGTTGTTTTGAAAATGGAAAAATGGAAAAAGAAAATGTTATATTTCTGGGGAAATCTGAACATAATGCTAAAAAATGAATGATGAAATTTTATAAGTGAAATAGTGTAGGGCATTTACAGACTGTGAACAAAATGAGACTGGAAATGAAAGAGAAATAATTCTCAAGACACACAAAGATCAGTGGAAAATACTATAAATACAAAATAGGAAAAGGAAATGGAAGCAGGTTCAGAAGTAAGTGATGATGACATTGGACATTGGTAAAAAAAAAGAATTTGACAGATAAAAGAGTAAGGGAGAGGAAAAGAAATTTTATAAAAACAAACAAGAAAGAAAAAAGAAAGGGAAGGACTGAAATAGCGTAAGTAGTGGTATAAAATATCACTACAGAAGATAAGAGGAGTGGGATGCAGAATTGTAGCTGTGGATGTTGCCAGTATAAACTATACAGTTAGGAGAATAAACATTTTAAAATGGTACAAAAAGCTTAATACTCATATTGCAGCTTTGGAAGATATTATATTTTTACTGAATGCAGATAGGTTACAAACTGAATCATTGTGGGGAGGTAATATTGTATGGAATTTAGGCAAAGAAACATGCTCTGTCATTGGGATATTATGTCAAAATTCAATTAAAATATCAGATGTGACATTGCTTATAAAGGGAAGTATCACAGTTCCAGATTTTAGATGGAAGGATAAAATGTATTGAATGATTTCTATATATGCATATGTAACAAGTAAAGAGAGAGAAAATATGCCCGCAAAAGATTTGAACTATGTAACATTAAATATGGATGTCATAATGGTCGGATATTTTTATTGTAATCTCAGGAAAAAGAATAAAACAAGTAGTGATGTAAATAAAATAAAGGATGTAATAAAGTATGCACAATTAAATATTTGCAAAATGGATAAATGAACATATAGTAGAAATGAGATGAAGACTGATATCAGGATTGCAAATTAAAGAGGAAGGAATAATAGAAGATGGCTTTTCAGATCATAAAACAATTTGGATAGAGTTATGCAAAAAAGAAAAATACATAAAAATAGGTAAAGCCATTAAAAGAATAAAAGAAAATGAATGGAATGAAAAAGGAAATATGATGGTAAGTGAATTGTGGAAAAATCATTTAAGCATGAGATATTATAATAATTAGTCAGAATAGTGGACAATATTTAAAGAAAAATATAAGAAATGTTATATAGAATGGCAACTTGATAAGAAAAAAAGGAACAAAGATAAGATATAAAAATGAAGAAGAGGCATTTATGAGTTTAGAAAACATACTTTATTAAACAACAAGAAATATATGAGAAGAATCAAAGAAAAATCAAAAGTTTATTATTCAAACAATTGTATTTTTTACAAGGTAAAATCAGAAAGTAGCTCCGTAGTTGAGGAAGATAGCAAAAGAAGATAAGACTACAATCAGCGATATGAAGGATAAGGAAGGAATAATATATAAATATTAAAAAGATATAATGAAGATAGTAGTGAATCATTATAAAAAAAGTTTGCAGACAGAAAGTTAAAGAGAAAAAAAAGAATGGAAGGTAAAAGTCCTTAAGAAAACAGATAATGAAGAATTAGAGAAAAAACATAACAGTAGGGGAAGTAGACAAAGTACTGAAATTATTAAATACAGAGTCATCAGCAGGACCTGATAGAATAGAATATTATATGCACAAGGATATTTTGGATGGCAGAAAGGATGTTTTACCAAAATGTTAAATGAATGGTTACAGAAGAGATTCCAATATACAGAATTATGAAATGGCATAATTAAATTTATATGGAAAAAGGAGACAAAGAGAATATACACAACTGGAAACCTATGGTATTGAATAATATAGATTATATGATTTTCATGAAAATTTTGCAGATAAGGATGGAGGGGAAAGTGAATAAATTAATAGGGAAGACAATATATAGCATTAATGGAAGAGGTAGCTAAGAATTATTATTGATAATAACATAATTACTAGATGATATTATAAATAGAGAGGAAAAACTAATATTTTAGTGGGAGACTTGATTAATTAATTTGATGCCATTCATAAAACAACATCATTGGATATACTTCACTCATATAATGTAAGTAAGAAAATAATAAATGTATGTATATCTGCTTTTAAAAATAATACCATAAGGGTGATGGTAAATGGACAGTTAAGTGATGAAGTAAGTATAAAGACAGAAAAAAGGCAAAGATGTCCACCGAGTAGCATATTAGTTACATTGCTGATTAATGTAGTCATAAATTACATAAATAAGTAGAACAATGTAAGTTATGTAACCAAAGAAGGTATCAAAATACCTATAATGTTACCATATGTGGATGACATCATATTGGTTACAAAATATATAAATGGCATGAAATGTGCATTTAAACATATAAGTGACTATCTGTACTTCACTGATATTTCTTTGAATAAAGAAAAAAGTAAACAGTTGGGTTTTGTAAAGCATGTAGAAGGCATAGAGTTTAATATAGAAAAAATAAGAATGCTGGGTATAGATTTTGGTAAGCAAGAAATGAAAGACAATGGGTAAAGGTAATAGATTCAGTAAGGAATATATGTAGATTTTGAAAAATGTTTCAGTTATCTTTTCAGAAAAAGTCATATTTAATAAATTCTGTTGTAATACCAAATATGGCATATGTTGCTAGTATATTTGGTTTATCATTAAACTATGAGGAAAAAAGTAAGAACTTAATATATTTTTTTTTCTTTTATTTGGGGTTCTAGACTTATCCTAGTGAAAATTGATACTTTATATGCACCTAAATGGGAAGGAGGGGATAGGTTTGATAAATTCAGTAGTGTATATGGTATCATTAAATTTGTATAAAAATTCTTAAATGGGTGAAACAGAATGATAAAATATTAGTTAACCAAATATTTAAGATAAATATAAAAAGGAATAAATGTTATTTCAGACTTATAATAGGAAAAAAGGCTTGCATGATGAGTTTACATTTTATCAAGAAAAGATAATACTATGGAAAACTAACATAAATGAGACTGAACATGACAGAAAGATATGGTATAAGAACCTTATGTATAAATACCAGATTTTCTCGGTTGCGAAATGCGCATACCAGCACAGATAGGAGTGCATGAAACAATTGAGACTGTCTTCGTAAATGTGTAGTACTGCCCAAAACGTTTGCATTTACTGTAAGGTGGTAATCAGACTCGGTATGTCTTCGGATTACCTTCGGGAACAGAAACAATGGCGAAAACCCTCTTCCTGTTTTTTGCATTACACATGCATGCTACAGTTTTCATGGCTGCTATCATACTCTCGTTTGTATTTTTTTAACTTGTAGAAGGAATTCTTCAGAGAAATCAAACATGAGCACTGAGCAATTGTTTTAGCTACACTTGTTAACTTTTAACCATTGTTGTATTCACAAATTGTCAAAAAATAAAGGTCACCAAAACCATCACTTCTGTGTCTGTATTTGCCTTCTCTGAAGGATTCCTTCCACACAGTGAATACAATCCGTTCATCACATCAACAGCAGGCATGACATTTCAAGCATGCAACACGCATGCAAAAAATAGGAAGAGGGTTTTCTCCACTGTTTCTGTTTCTGAAGGTAATCCAAAGTTATCCCCCACCAATACAGAGCCTGAATACCATCTTCCAGTGTTTCATGGCCCCATTTCTACCGAAGTAAGCAAAAATCGCAACCGTGAAAATCTGGTTGCAATAATACTTAAGTACCAAATATTATTATATGTATCCTCGGAAAAATATATAGGAAGAGAAAATCTGAGCTATTAAAACAAGAATTCAGTCATAAATATATGGCAGAATGTCAAGATTTTTTTAAGGAGACTGGTGATAAGTAAACTGTCTGTTAAAGCCAATATGCCATATAAGAAGAGGGAAGAAAGAATGTGTAATTATTGTAAAGAAATAGAGACAACAAAACATGTATTTACGAAACTTAAATGGGTAAACTATGTAAAAAATAGGTCATTTATAGTATTTTAATTATATAACAAGTGTGAATGATATTAATATGGACATGATACAATATGGTTTTACCGTAACAGAAGTAAGAAGTATGTATATGAGACTGTTAAAAAGATGTTCAATGTAAATTTGGAATCAAAGAATGAAAGAAATAAATGTTCAAAAGGAAATGGAAATTGTCTGCAATTTTAGAGAAAATAAGATTTTGGATTTAGAAGATGGAGTGGGAGCTAAAACTTAGATTACAGGATTTCTGTATAAAAGTCGCACAAAATGAGGAATGTGGAAAAGGGTTTTACTATTATACTGTATGTAATATACAAATACTGTTAATTTTGTAAATTTTGTAATGTATGTCAACAGATTTAAAATAAAAGACCCCTACTCTTTTCAGTAGGTGCCATGGGATTGTTTATATCCACCTGAGTTACCACCAACTGATGGGGTTCAGTTTAACATCTCACCTGATTGACAACATACATAGGAGAGCAGTAACACATTTATGCAACACTGCAGTGTCAACAATCCATCTGCTTGGTGTTGGAACAGAACCCACATTCTTCTGTACCAAAGGAGAGTATCCTACTTGTTGCTCCACTGGCATCAGTGATGAATGTTGGTACTGAGTAACTATAATCCTTGGTGATTTATCATAAAATCAAATACTGTATGAGGGACAGGGAACATATAAGGCAAAATGAGATACCTTCTGTAAAATGCTAGATGTGTGAGCAGTATAGAGGTAAGTAAGGCACGGAAAAGGAAGGTGGAGTTGACACAATTGACAACTTTATTATTGTGAATGAAAAATCTCCAAACAGAATGTCTCTATGCATATTCATAGTTATAAGAACAGAGTCTGTGAAAGAGAATGATAGCTGTGTGCTTCTTTCTACTGTCAAGTAGTTTCAAGCAACACCTAAAATCTTATATTTTTCTTCTGGCATGTGACTACCCCTTACTTTTTGCTATCTAATGTCACAGCTAAATTGTTTTTCTTACTGTAATTACTTTTTAACCTGTTTATTGTTTTACTGTTTTGTCTTTTTTTCTTTAATTCTTTGTTTACTTTTGAGTTTCAGTTTCTTAAAATGTATTTTTATATTTACCCTGTATAGTCTCTGGGTTCGAGCACTCAAATAAAGTTGAAGCTGAAGTCAAGCTATGTTGCAGTCTAAACAGAATGTGATATGATTCACGGGATTCAGAAGCTCAAACATAAACAGCCTTTTCAATGAGACAAGCAAAGGAACAAAGGAGAGAAATGAGTCAGCAGTCTATGATATAGAGAGGAGAGTTTACTTTGAGGAGGGTTACGATAGCAGCTTCTTTACAATGATTTGGGAAGGATCCGTAGCAAAGAGATAGGATGTAAAGAAGGCACATTGAATGACAAGCATACTCTGGGATTCAGGAAGGACATGACTATGTCTGCTGTTGTAATCCTTTCTGATTCACAGAGTGCCTTACTGGTAAGGGTTCCTGTTAGAGAGAGAGAATCAGTTCTGGAGTAGTCGTCCTGATTGCCAAACCTCAGGATAATAATACAGTCCAGGGGAATGATTTATGCTAAATAGCTATGTGTTCTCCCCTAAGAAATGCCTGAGGCATCTGATTTACACTGCCAAGTGATTCTGAGACTTGTGCAGCTGTGAAAATTTCCATGTGTCAATAAAAAATTTAACATCATCAAAAGATGGTGGTCATGCATTTACTTAAATGGAAGCAATGCAGTAAATTCAGGGAAGTTCAGTGAAGACAGAGATGGCAGTGTTTTAATGTGTGTGTGTGTGTGTGTGTGTGTGTGTGTGTGTGTGTGTGTGTGTGTGTGTGTGTGTGTGTGTGTGTGTCTGGGTGGTTGCACTGCAGGGGGGTTAGGTAAGGGAATGGAGAGAGACAGTGTGTAATTGTGTGTGTATATGTGTGTGTGTGTGTGTGTGTGTGTGTGTGTGTGTGTGTGTGTGTGTGTGTGTGTGTGTGTGTGTGTGTGTGTGTGTGTCTGGGTGGTTTCACTGCAGGGGGGTTAGGAAGGGGAATGGAGAGAGACAGTGTGGTGTGTGTGTGTGTGTGTGTGTGTGTGTGTGTGTGTGTGTGTAAGCACACAAGGGGGTGGGTGTATGAATATATGTATGTGAGTATAGGCGGCTGCCTTTGCCAACGTGATGAATGGGTTCTCAGGATAAACATTACCATTACGACTGTCTCACAGTGGTAGAGATAAAAAGTGTGATTCAGACGAATGTTAAAGCTGATCATGAGTTTTTTCTGATTGTGGTCATAGCTACTTCTGAACTGCATTTTCCCTGGTCACTTAAACTGACTTACCTGCAGTATATAATCATGCAAGCTGTAGGATTCTTTCTAAATTCTAGGGATAATCTTTACAGAGCTTTAACAGCCATAGTAAAGGCTGTCAGACCCTGGATGGATGTGGTTGGTAAGTTGCTTTATAAAAGTATGTACAGAGGACCAAGTAGCACCTTTTAGAAAATATGTCTAGAATCCAACTCTTTCCAAAAATCCATAGATGAAGCCAAGACCCTGGTAGAGTGGGCCTTGACCCCACCTGGAACAGTTTTGTTATGGTGAGTATAACAAATGGGGGGGTCTATATTAGAACCACAAAATACAAACAAACCAAACCAATAAAGCATCGAAATCCAAGGCAGTCAAGCAAGCAGATCAATGTAGTAATTGTAGTAAAAGTAATTTAATGTTTCAATTCCAGAATACGACAAAATGGGCTCAACACAAACCCAATACACAATCAATTGTTTAGCGCGCCTTCACCTAGTATTGTACAAGGCTTCATCAGAACAACGAATTAAATCCACCAGGTGTATTAAATACTCCCCTTCTTAATTAGACAATTGTTTCTTAAAGAAATCTTCCCTACCCTAAGTAACATATTTCAGTGTGTGTATATGTTCAAAAATCATGTAACTTTCAGGATTTTTTTAGTGTAATTAATTCAACATAACACTTGTTGACCAGTTACTCTTGTGTTAACATAAATAAATAAATATATAAATAAATATTTAATACATATTATTATACTGTTAAAATAGTGAATAACCCTGTTATAAAATACTATTATGGTTGTGAAACACAAAATCATAACTTGGCTTGTCGTAATTTTAGAACACTGTTAATACTGATGTAGTTGTTGAGGCCAGGTCTACCAGCACCGGTCCTTAACTGCTGTTACAACTCCCTGAATTCAACCCTAGACTCCCAATTACCACCACGAGGATCAGTAACTACCTGTTCCACCACTGAAAATTTAATATTCATGTTCTTACATACTAAAAAGTGCTTATAAAAGGCATTAGATTCCTTACATTTGGTAATCTCATAGAAATGTTTGTAAATCCTCTTCCTCAGGGTACGTATAGTTTTTCCAATATAGAAACTGTTGCAAACTCCACAAATTCCTATATATATTAACCCTTTTGTACCACAATTATAATGTTTGGAAGCTACCATCCTAATACCTCTGGAGGGAATCCATATTTCATTATCTTCTGAAATATACTCACATTGATGGCAGGCACCACATTTAAATGTGCCTCTTCTTGACCTAACAACCTTCTCTGTGTTCTCATTTTTCTTTTCAAACATATCCTTCAAATTCATACCTCTCCTTCTCACAAAAGAAGTGTGTTCTGGAATGTGTACCCCCTGTATCCTCATTCACTTTCAAAATAAGCCAATATTTGTTGATAATATCCTATACTTTATATGATGTGGTAGAAAAAGTGTGGTAAAGGCCACACCATATTCAGTTCTTCCATCACGGTGTGTCATCTCATCTGTGAACTCTAAACCTAGTAGTGGAAAAAACTTACTGTCCCTATTCTTAATAACTTCTTCAGCTAAGGTGTCAATCATAGATTTGGGGTAACCTCTTTCTAAAAAAAGGGAAATTAAAGTCGTGACCTCATCTAAACATATAGAATTGGTACTAGTCATTCTCGATGCCCTTATCATCTGACCCTTTCTTTTGATAGTATGGGTGCCCATTCTCAAAATGTAAGTATGTGTTGGAAAACGTTGGTTTCCTGTATAACCTGGACTGAAAACAATTATTTGATTTATCCTTATATAACATAATATCTAAATAATTAATGGTAGAGTCATTAATGGTGTGCGTAAAAGTCAAGAATTCAGTGGAATTATTAAGATAAAATATAAATTCATTGAATTCTCCTGTTGAACCTTTCCATAATAAACAAATGTCACCCAGGTAGCAGGTATAGAAGGTAATGTGTCTCCGCCAATCTGAATTAAGAACAAACTTCTGCTCCCAATTGTAGAGAGCACAATTAGCATAAAGGGGGGCACAAGCTGCCCCCATAGCAACTCCCTTTCTTTGTTGGTAGAAATCTCTGTTAAAATAGTCGGGTTTAGGAAAGTGTGCGATTGTGCGGAGGTTAGGGTTAGGGCACGGGTTAGGTGAGTTAGGGTTAGGGTGCAGGTGAGGTGAGTGTGCGATAGTGACAGACATTAGGGTTAGGGCAGGGTAGGTGAGTTAGGGTTAGAGCACTGGTCAGGTGAGTGTGCGATAGTGACGGACCTTAGGGTTAGAGTTTGGGTTAAGGTAAGTGGATAGATAGTAGTGTATGTACAGTTTAGTGTAGGGTAGATGTAGGATTTTAAGTGTATGTGTGTGGATTGCTGTTTTTTTTTTTTGGTGTGCTTGTGTTGTGTGTGTGTTTCTCAGAACAGCAAATTTTTTCCTAGAGAAAAAATTTGCTGTTCCGGGTGTTGGAGATTTTAAGCTTTTGCTTAAAAGGGATCGATGAATTAGCATTCGCTTTTCTAAGCTTTCAATATAGACCCAACAAACGGTAATGTAGTCTTAGATAATCATTTGGAAATATTCTGTTTTGACACAGGTTGCCCTTTCTTCTTATCTTTACAAGAAATGAACAATTGATCTGAAGGTCTGAAAGATTTACTTCCTTCAAGACAGCAACTGAGTTGTCTGTCAACATCCAAGGCATGGAGTATTTTTTATCCTCATTTTAGGTTCAGGAATGAAAACAGTGAGATGGATAGTTTGATTTAGGCATAAAAGAAGGATTAGTTCTCAAAGAAGCCCTATCCCTATGGAAAATAAGATAGTGCTGAATCATCTTTAAAACTCAGATACCCTTCTTGCAGAGGTCACAGCAATCAGTAAAACTGGTTTCCATGTTAATAACCTCAAGCCAGCAAGGACTGAGGTGGTTCAAATAGATAAGTGTTAGTTTCCTAAACACAATATTAAGACCCAATGAGGGGCCACCAGTTTTCTTAGAGGCTGCTTATGCAAAACCCCTTTCAAAAACATTTTTTCTCCATTTTTTTTTTTATTTTTCAAATACAATTCAATACATTCCATAATATTTGTATATAACATCTTAAATAACTATGTACACTATTTACATTAGCCTGATACTATAAGAGAGCTCAATATATAGAATTACTTTATAGGTATAACAATCCAGTTATCAGAGTGTATCTGTTCAGTTATTGCAAAGTGTCAATCAATGATAAGACTTTTCTTTATGGATTGTTAATAAATGGCTTAGGATGAATCCTTAATTCTTTAATTTTAATTTCCAACAATGCTGTGGTCTCCAGTAGGCTGTAGAAGTCTTCCAAAGTCGGTATTGTATTTGTATTACATCTTCTTGTTATACACTTCCTTGAGATTGCAAATATTGTCCATACTAGATACATATTTGACTCATTCAAATGAGGACCTTCGTACACATTTAATAATGCTACAACTTTAGATAAGTTAAATGATTCATGAAATAAAGCTTGTAAAAAGTTTTTAATACCATTCCCAAATGGCTTAATTTTAACACAGTCGAAAAAATGTGATTCCAATCTACATTGTGTATTTGCTCACACCTCCAACATATTCCCTTTGTGGAAAAATTAATTTTAGTAATTCTATCTGGAGTTAAGAATGCTCTGTGCAAGCATTTCCAATTAAAAACTTTCCAGTATTGTGTAAAGGATGTATGTTTTATTGATAATAAAATATTTGATTTAATTTTTTCAGTTAGTTGTAATGAGTGTCCTTTTGTTATATAATTCCAATATGAGGATTTGGGTGTTGTTTTATAATTTATCAATATCTTGTAAAATTTCAAAATACTGTTTCCCATGTCATAATCGTTATATATGATTTCATATAGGTATTTCGTAAGTTTGGGTATTTCTTTACATGAAGAATTATTAATTATTCTGCATAAATCTTGTGAATACATCAGAATGCTTTGCATAGTTAGCCAATCTTGTGGAATTTTGTATGTTGTTTCTATTGTTTGCATATCCAGAACATTTAGTTCTTTGATATATTGAAACCAACAAACAAATCATTTCTGTTTCCAGGAATTAATTATTTCTCTGTATATTTTATGTGGATAGCTCTTTGTGACTATGAATGGTGTTAAAAGATCAAACCAGATTTTTAAATATGTATTTGCATTAATAATTTTCCTAAATGAGTCAATGTAATAATTAATCATACAAGTTTTAGTGGGATTAGTTATGTTATATTGCATACTAATGCAAAATATGTTCTGTGGTGGTGCTGCGGTAGCGTTGTCGCCTCACAGTTAGACGTTGCCCGTTCAATTCTCAGTTAGAGCGTTTTCTGTGTGGCGACATGCGTGAACGGGCATTCCTTCATTGAAGGTTCTGCATTAGGCCCGGCAAGCCAGCACGTAAAACTCTACTGCCAATCATTAGCACACGGGAGTTCTGCTGTGGCGACCCCTAACCGGGAAAAAGCTGAAAGACACAAAACAAATTTGAATTTTCTTTTGTAAATCAAATTCATTTAGTGATATTACAGTTAGTAGTTCTTTCCAATTTTCAGTATAATTTGGACTTATCCATTCTGAAATTGTTTTAAATATTGATACTTTTATATATGTTTTTATCCCAGGAAAGTTTAATCTTCCCTGTTTCCATGGTCTGATATGATGTATTAAAGGGCATAGCAAAATAAATTTAAAATGGGTGGCGAAAGCCAAACACATTCTGGCTAGGCTTATAAATGCCCTAGGGCAGATAGCCTAGTATGAACCTATGAACCTATGAACCTATAAAGCTATTCTGTTTTTTTTGGGAAACCATAAACATTTTATTAGGCATGAATGTATTTCTTTGAGTATATTCCTTTCTGATAACAGTTGTATTGCCAAAGCTATACAAAGAATCTTGGCTAGTAAAACCATTTTTATTAACTGTAGTCTATCTTCAAATGTTAATATTATTTTGTTCCACTTTTCCACAGAGATTTTAATTGTATTGATGATGATATTGTAGATTTTTGAGACTAATTTATTATTATCCTTGCATAACTCAATTCCTAGATATTTTAAGGTAGATTCTTGTTTCCCAATAATGTGATTCCCCTTCGTCTGCAATTCTTTTTTTTATTTAAAAGAAAAATTGATTTTGATTTATTGAAATGGAGTCCTGAAGTCCTGTGAAATGTGTCAGTTAAAACATCTAATTCTTCTAATATCTCTTTTGTATTCAATAATGTTAATAATATGTCATCAGCAAAGAGCATTACTTTAGAATTGCATTGTTCATAAATATCTACTCCTTTGATTTTTGTATTGTTACATATTGAATCTGTCAATATTTTAATAGTCAAAGCAAATAGAATTGGTGACATGGGACATCATTGTTTAATACTCTTTGTTATATGTATAGATTCAGAGGTGAAAGGACCTAGCTAAACATGTGCTAAATTATTTGTATATATATTCTTTAGTAGATGAACAAAGGAAGGAGGAATTTCAAATGACACCAGAATTTTAAATAAATAGTCCCAATTTAGGGAATCAAAGGTTTTCTCTATATCTAAGCCAATTATTAGTGTTTTTTTATTTTTTTTATTGACATAATCTATAAGAGAAATTATCGTTTTAATATTGTCATGTGTGTCTATGATATATAAATCCAGTTTGATCATTATTTATTGTTTGGATAGTGGTATTTTCATTCTGTTAGTTAATATTGTCATAAATATCTTATAGTCATTATTTAATAATGATATAGGTCTATATGAGGCACAGAAGTTTGGGGATTTATTTTCCTTTAGAATTGGTGTGATTAAGGAATATCTCCAAGAAGGTGGTATTAAAGCTTGTAACTGAATTTCTAATAGTTTTATGGAAGAAGGATAGTATATTTGAAGGAAAAAGTTTATATATTTCCATAATTATGCCATCTATACCTGGAGCTTTATTATTTTCCCTCTTTTCTTATATCTGTAATTTCTTTGTAGGATATGGGTGCTTGCAGATCTAGGTTTAATTTCTCTGGTATTTTTTTTTTATATTAGAACATTTTTCATCTAGATTGAATTGATCGATATGTATATTTTCTTTTTGGAAATGTTCCATATAGTGATTTCTATAGGTATCAAGAATATCACCTATATGCAAGATATTTTCCCTTTCTTTTCATGGAGGATACTTTTTAATGTTATTAGCTTTTGATTGTATTTTGATTCTTGTGCATAAATTATGTAGATATTTGGGAGAAGTGGCCAAGGTGTTAATTTTTAGTTTTTCTAAAGCTAAACTAGTTTTCTGTGTTAGAAATTCATTGTATTTACTGTTTAATACTTCTACTTTAATTTTCATCTCCAAATGATTTTGATTTTTTTCAGCTTTTACTGACAAAAGTTTGGATTGTGCATCTAATAATTCAGAATTTCATCGTCTGATTTTTTTATACCAAGTTAAGGTTTTACCATATATGTAAGCTTTTAATGAGTCCCATGTCATTATTTTATGTATCTCTGTGGTGTAATTAATATCTAATAACTGTAATTCAGATAATAACCAGGGTTTGAACTCTATAATTTTAGTTACATATGCTACAATTCTGTAGTTAAAGATTAATGGTTTGTACCCATTTTGAAGTTTTAGTATCAATGAATTGTGGTCTGAAAAGGGACAGGGAGTGATTGAGAAATTAATGATTTTAGAGTGTACGTCATGGGCAGCAAATATTTTATCTATTCTAGTTTGGGTACTAAATCTGTGATCTTGATGGGAAAACAACAAATATTTATCTTCTTTAAATTTGAAAGTATCTACAAGATGAAATGATCCTACCCACTTGTTTAAAGCTTTTGATAGAGCAGATGTACACAGCGGTCTTTTATTTGTAGTTTTAGAAATATCAAATATACAGTTAAAATCTCCTCCTAATATTAAGTTGCCTTTATAATTATTGGAAATGAAATCCAAGTATTTTTAACAGTTCCTGATCCAATGCCTGGGAATCAGTATAGATTGGCTAGGGTCCATATTCTGTTATTATATTTAACTATTACTAATGCCATAAGGCCTTCTTTATCTTCATACTTATAAATGATTTCTGGGTGAATCACATTTGTTTTCCACAAAATTGTTACCCCTTTTGTCTTTGTCTTATAAGTGGATTGCGCCAATATCATATATTCCTTAGGATTCCATTTGTAATTGTAATTTGTTTTGAAATTGGTTTCTTGAAGGAAGACAATTTGTGCTTTGTTCAGTTTTAAATATTTCAGTATATTTGATTTCTTGCTAGGAATGTATAAGCCATTGGTATTTAAAGATAATAAAGTTAAATCCATCTTAGGTTATTTAGACTATATATTTTTTGTTTTATTGTGACTATTAAACATTTTCCTCTGATAACTATAAAGTATATGTTTGAGCTTTTAAAGGAAATTATCAGTTTTATACTGTGTTTACCAATAAAGTAATGTTTTGCTCAGGCATACTAAAAATGTTTTTGTGAAATAAACAAATTTAAATTGATAAATCTTAACAGAACTAAGATCTGCAATAGCCATGGAATGAAAATCATTCCTAATCTGATGGATAAATCTAAATTCATCTGATTATCACTCATACCTTGACAATCCAGAACATCTGAGCTCCATAAATTGAATTAACATATGGAGAATATTTGTAATAGGAATAATCAATATTTATATTATTTTGAACAGATATAGTACTATTGTAGATTAGACAGAATTCTAATACAATATAAATGTCTACTTATTGTATAAGCAATTAATATTTACATGAAAGACAGATGACAAGCAATTCAATCATAGTAAAGTAGGATGTATCATATATAAAACCTCAATAAGATTATAGCACACAGTTATTTAACATATTCACCCTTATTGATGAAGTATTTCAAAACATATTACTTAATATAAATAGATGGTAATAATATTTATACCTAATGTTTATAATACAATGTATTTTACTGGATATATCAGAAGTTATATTTCATTGTTTGCCAGTATTTAAATAATCACTTTGTTCATTGCAAACTTACTTAAAGCATCAAGTTTGTTTTATGGAAACATTGATGAAAGTCAGTGCATTTTAATTATCAGTGCATCCCTCTTCCCCCCATTTCCTACATATAAGGATTTTCATATCTGTCATTTCTTATTATAAAGTGAGTGAAATTATAGTTAAAAACAACAAATTCACTTATTGTGTTTCATGATTACAATTTCCCTTTCCATATTCTCAAATTGCCATTTTATGGCATATACTGAACGTTTTTAGATTTAAATGGCAACATTCTATTTTGTATAATCAGCAAATGTTAAACTGAGTGATTATTGTCAATTTAATACTATTTGTTCAGAATGTGATTGTTACATTCTGTGACATTCCTAGTTCAGGCTGCTATTGTTTCTCTTGAATGACTTTCTCAGTTTGATGTCATGTATAAAACATTAGTTACCTTGGTAACAGCTTAAGTATCATGTATGGTCAAGATGTGTTACAAAACCACAATTCAAGTTAAAGCAATTATATGACTTGTTATGCACATTTACGTATATGAGAAAATCATCATGCTTCCCCTTAATGTTCAGTATAGTGTATGTCATTTATGACAAGTTAAAACAGTATTATTATTATTATTATTATTATTATTATTATTATTATTATCAGTATTATTATACTTAAGCCCATGTTATTAAACTGAATGTCTATTGTCAATTTAATACTATTTGTTCAGAATATGAGTCTTACATTCTGTAACATTTCAAGTTCAGACTTCTATTGTTTCTCTTGAACAATTTTGTCAGTTTGATGTCATGTATAAAACATTAGTTACCTTGGTAACCACTTAAGTATTACATATGGTCAAGATGGGTTACAAAAACTAAAATTCAAGTTAAAGCAATTACATGACTTGTTATGTATATTTACTTATATAAGAAAATCATCATGCTTTCTCTTGATGCTCAGTGTAGTGCATGTCATTTATGACAAGTTAAGACAGTAGTATTATTATACACAAGCCCATGTTATTAAATCCTTTCTTTAATATTTACATTCAGCAGACTGCTTCATCTTATATGATTATATATTTTATGTCTAGATTTACTAAAATCATATATTACATAACTATTGTGTGTGTGGTTTTTTTTTTTTTTTTTTTGCTGTTGCCTAGTTATTTGAGAGAAATAGACAAAAAACGCCAGCACCAATTGCAGTAAAAAACACCCAATAAAACTAATAAATTAAATACATAAGTATTTTACTGAAAAATAATATACATCCCAGACCGGTTTCAGTCAACAAACTTTCATTCCCACTGAGGAAAGCCTGTTGGCTGAAACCGATCTGGGATGTATATTATTTTTTAATAAAATACTTATGTATTTAATTTATTAGTTTTATTTGGTGCTTTTTACTGCAATTGGTGCTGGCATTTTTTGTCTATTTGTATCAGTTCCTGCCTTGCACCTGGTCCTACTTGCAGAGGGTTTTTTTCTGACTTAGTTATTTGAGAGACCACAAGCTGTAATGCTTATTCTTATCATTAGCTCCTTCCAAGCATGTTTATGCAATCCCTAGACTTTAAATTATGAGACCCTTCTAGTTTCTTATTTGTTATAACTATATTTACATCCTTATATACATAGATATCAGTAGCTGTGGTGGTGGTGCTGCTGTAGCATTGTCGCCTCACAGTAAGATGTCCTGTTTGATTCTCAGCTAGAGCGTCTTCTGTGTGAAGACATGCCTGAATGGGCGTACCTTCATTGAAGGTTGTGCGTCAGGGCCGGCAACTCGGCATGTAAAAATCTACTGTCAATCATTAGCAAACCGGAGTTCCGCTGTGGCAACCCCTAACCGGGATAAGCCGAAAGACAGAACAACATATACACACATATCAGTACTTCAAGCATGGGCAACAATGCCCATCCAGTTTTGCCAGAATATTATTCACTAGTTCATGTGGTGTGTTTCCAGGCTGTTCTTAAAATATCCAAACCAATATTTGTCCTGTTCCATTTTACTAGTTTGTTCCATGCAGTGGCCACTCTGCCAGTGAACCACTCAACACACCTTCCATTCCCATAGATATTTCCATGAAGAAAATCTGATGACTCTCTAGCACTTACCAGCAACCCAAATACTGCTAGAATCAGCTATCCCCGTATGCCCAACACGTCCGAGCAAGCTCACCTCCCAGACCACTGTAAAGGGTACTGCACAAGACCAAGTGCTCTTAGTCTTTCACAATAACTCAGACTTCCATTCTTATGTAAGTCCTTAATGTATTTGGACCAAAATACATTTTAAATATAAAATTGTGCTTATTATTATTTTATTTATTTTTTTATCAAGAATCAACTTAATGAGGTAAACAAAGTGTTGGGTGACCATCAATGTGTGTACATGTGGTTTAAAAAGCCCTTTTATTATATATATATTATTTTAAAAAACAAAAACGTTATTGTCGAGAATAATCTCGGAGGCTCCTCAGAGCCGTTAAGCATTATTGTCACTCTGTCTCTGTTATCATAGCAACCTGAGAGCATCTGTTTCTGTTAGTGTGTCTGTGTACTGCATACCAGAGGCACATGATGTTTGCTGCAACTTCAAGCCTAAATTCCCTCCTTTTCAGCAAGGCAGCAGCCAGGAAAAGAACAGGGAGCAAACAGATCAAAAAAAAAAAACTCCCAACAAGCCATCACAAGAGACAACACACTCCTCCAGCCCTCCCACCTCTCACTCAGCAGACGTACAAACAAACCATTCTCTGCCAAAATATCCCAAATCACAGTTCTATCCGCCCCCTTCCCCTGGATCCAAGCTAAAACACCAAATGACTCTTCCTAATACACAAGCATCGGTAAACCTCGTTCACAAGCTGCAACCCACGGCCCTGGAGATGAAAATGGCAATATATAACAGCTGCCAGACACTGCTGCATTGACATACACCATGTCAGGCTTAATCAAACAGCACTTGAAGGTATGATACCTGCCATAATAGATATTAATTATGTTTAGACAGAGTAATAATGACATTTGTACTAGCTGTCAGACACAGCTACATCCACGCACACCATATCAGGATTGATCAAACAGCACTCGTAGCTGTGATACCTGCCATAATTGATATTAACTATATTTAGACAGAATAATGATGACATTTGTTCTAAGAGCTTGCTACTATTATTTAACCAGGATATACATGACATTTCTAAATCATACTTTAACTGAAGAAGGCATTTGTCTGCATGACAGCATTTTTTTTCAAAACACTCTACTGTTACTGCTATTATGGGTCTATATTAGATCATCAAAACGGCAGAATTTCGAATGATCTAATATCGAACCCAATATTGCGAATGCTGAAAACAGCAAAGCTGCACTAAACCGGATTCTTTCCTAGGGAAAGAATTTGGTTGGCTGTTGTTATGGCTTCGCTGTTTTCAGCAATGCGGTGGAAAGTTACGGGTTGGGTTAAAGTAAGTGTGTGATTGTGCGGACGTTCAGGTTAGGGCATGGGTTGGGTGAGTTAGGGTTAGGGAGTGGATGAGGTGAGTGTGTGATAGTGAGAATTTGGGGTTAGGGGCAGGGCACGGGTGAGGTGAGTGTGCGATAGTGACGGACCTTATGGTTAGGGTCTTGGTTAAGGTAAGTGGATAGATAGTGTATGTGCAGTGTAGTATAGAGTTAGATGTAACTTTTAAATGTATGTGTGTGGATTGCTGCTTTTTATTGTGCTTGTGGTGTATGTGTGTTTCTCGGAACAGCACATTTTTTCTCTGGGAAAAAAATTGCTGTTTTGAGGTTTCAATATTGTTAGGGTTCATGTTTTGCAGTTCGACATTACGTCATTCAAAATTCTGCCGTTTTGATGATCTGATATAAACCCTGCTATTATACATGATCTTAATTTGTTAATTTGAGTCTGAACTCTGATGAATGGTGCCTTATTGAATTAGTTAATTAATTACTTAAATTATTATAAGTAAAATCAATGAAAAATGAACAAGATAAGTATTCAATGAGTTCAAGCAGGGGAATAGAAACTTCTATGTTTGTATTATATATTGCTTTGTTTGGCTTATATATAATGTAAATAGTAACCCATCTTGACCTGCCTTTGTTTGTGAAGAATTATTGGACTCTTTGAACATTCTGAATAAATCATTACTGTTTCTCAGTTGTTTAAGAATCCTTTTTTTTTTTAATAAAAACAGATGACAAGTGATGTACCCATATCAGTTGATACTTTGAGAGATGTAGTTGTAAGAGTTATTTTTTTGGGACAGCTATCTTGGAATCAGTTTTTTTGTTTCTTCTTTCTAGCATCAGTCCAAGGATTTTTTTTTTATTCTTTTAAGAGTAAAGGGCCAACCATTCCATTTCTTCTGGGACAGACACTATGTTGTTGTTTTTGATGAATATAGTAGCTGCTTCTAAGTCATTAAAGTCCTCATCTCATTGGCAAAAAGTATTTTTATCTTGGCTGGAAAGGCCAGCTGTGCTTTAATGTTTTGTTGCAACAGTTTTATTATTGGCCAGACTTTTTTCCTTTGTTCTAGTATTCTGGAAGAGTAGTCATTGTCAAACCTTATCAGGCATTGATTATAATTTAAGGGTGATTTTCTCCAAGCAGATTTTAATATTAGTTCCTTGTCCAGAAATGAAAGAAATTTTATAACTATGGATCTAGGTGGAGTATTTGTTGAGTTACAAGCAGGTTTCCTCGGTGCTCTATCAATTCCAAATGAAAGTCCCTCTTTCAAGTCTAAAAAATCAGGAATCCAGGTTGTTAAGAAAGAAATAATGTCTTCTCCTTCAGTGCTTTCAGGCTGACCAAAGATCCTTATGTTGTTTCTCCTTTCCCTGTTTTCTAAGTCATCTATTTTTGTTAAGCAGACATGTATTCTGTTTAAGCAGAAAGTCTTTTTGGAATTCTTCCTCTTTGAGTCTCCCTTCAATGTCATTTAGAGAAGTCTCTATATTTGTTATTTTTGTATGGTGTCGGTGTTCCTTAAGATTATCAGTTTGGTTTTGAGAAATTAATTTGAGGTTTTCTACGTCATTTTTAAAGCCATCCATCTTCAAAGATAGTTCCTGTAAGGCAGATGTTATCAACTGCAGTTCTTTTATCAAAGCAGCATCTGGATGAGAATTCCTTGAGTTGTTCATATTCAGTAACTCGATATATCTCCAAGTTACTTGACAGGAAAAGTTTTGTATATCTCCACCAAAATTGATATTTATGTAGTTTATTAGTTTATCTATAGATTTCTGATATTTTAAACTTGAAAATAATAATATTTTCTTATATTATACTAGTTTATGGAGCTCTCAAAATTCACTGCTCTCAGTTGGCCATCTAGGCTCCGCCTCCCTTTCAAACACATTTTGACATGAGACTGCATTGAAAGAGGAGGATACATAGGCAGTCATAATGAAATGGCTGATAAATGAACCTTGAAGGATGAATAAAAGAGGCCATAGGATAGTAACTCACACAAATATTGTAAAACCAGAGAAAAACTAGCCCTGAATGGGTGCTGGGTATGTTGTTGGCTCCAACTAGAAAACTTTTTCCATTTGCTAATATGCAATTTTCTAGTAGCAGGCTTTTTGCCTCCATTAGTACCTGCTGCACATCCTCAGTAAACAGGTGCCTACATGGAATTAAGACCCTAGCATCCAGGAAACTGGCTGAAGCTGGTTGATGTCACAGTGTATCAAACACCCATGATCTTGTGAGAGCAGATCCAGTCTGTGAGGAAGCTTGTGCTAATTGCCTCTGGTCATTTCCAAAAGAAGGATGAACCATGGTTTCCTGGGCCAAAAGGCTGATACAGCAATGATCTTGGAGGATTCTGTCTGAATCATCAAAAGTACCATGGATATAGGAAGCACCCACCAAGAGGAGAAAACGCTGAGAGAAGAAAGGAGCCACTTTTTTTTTTTATTTTGTATTTTTCCCTCTGTTAGTTTTAAAAGTTCAGTTACAGGCTTGCTGTTCTTGAACTGTTTGTAAGTTCTGCTGTTTACATTTTTTTTTTGGGATAAAGGGAAGTCTCTCTGTTGATCAGTGGCAGTGAAAAGCATGGCCTGTCCTGCCTGCCCCTAGGAAGGGTTACTGACTTGAAACTACTGTTTTGTGGCCATTTGTTTTTGGGTGTGAACCTCTGATTTAAAAAGTTCAGTTACAGGCTTGCTGTTCTTGAACTGTTTGTGTTTTCTGTGAGGAGGCATTTTGCTTGGGCTAAAGGGGGAAGTCTGTTGATCAGATCAGTGGAAAAAAAAAGAGCAGCCTGCCTGCCTGTGGTAGTGGTTACTGACATGAAACTGTAGTTTTTATAGCCATTTTGGGTCAATTCAAAACTCCTTCATCTTCCAAAACCCTCGACAATCTCCTCCTCCTCCAAACAGGTATATGGCTTGATGCAGCTATTTGTTGGCCAAACTGGGCTGAGCTCTCTCATCTCAAAACTGAGGTGTGGTCAGGAGTCAGTAGGAGAACAACACAATTCCAGTACACAAATAGTCCCACACATCATCCCACCACAATACATAAACACAAAAAAACAATACTAATGGAAGCACTTTAAATAAAATAAATAAAAAGCAACCTAGACCTCAGAGAAAGCACAAGCAAGACAAGCAAGAAAACAAAAAACAAAACACGCACAACACACAACCCACCCAGTCAGTGTGCCAAGCAGCCCCATAAGGCTGAATAACACACCTACTCTCCTGCTCACCAGGCTGAATAAAGAGAAGGTCACAGTGATGGAGCCGCTAGGATCCGAGGATCCGACATAACGCAAAGCACTCAGGACACTCCAAAATTGGCAACAAATACAATCATGTCATACATGCTGGTGTAGTGAGAGACCTACCTGGACCTATACCTCCCAAGACACATGAGAGCTCTCTCTGATCATGTAGCCATGGCTGGTGGGCTCCCCTGACCTTGACAGATCTGCATCTCACCTGGGGAATGATGCCGGTACACAGCACAAAGACAAAATGATCGATTTTAACAATTAATTTTGGTGTCATTAAGGGGATCAAAGTGATGTCAGCAGTGGTCAGCCTGCTTCGACAAACCCGTAAGCTCCTACTGGGGGGGGCACCTGTCACCACTCACTTGCACCTGTCACCACTGGGCTCTTGTCAAAATGTATCCCCCCCCATAGTGCCTTTTAGGCTCAAAAGTCAAACAAACCCACCCCATCCCACAAAAGACAGAAAGAGGAAAGTTGGATGGCTAAACGCCAGAAGTCTTTACCCAAGATGCACGCATACTCAAAGTCTCTCCTCAGTATGGAGAATTGATATATGTTGACAGACAGACAGCTGCAGAAACAGGCTCAAGAGAGCACCCCAGCACTACCAGGCTATACCTCATATCATTTTTTTTACGAAACCTGGACCTGGACCGAAGGCACAAAGAGGGGGTATCTTATCAAGATATTCATACCTCCATCCCAGGTTAGTGGCAACGGCATCGGAGAGTGTCGGACAGCCATCAACAGGCAGCTTCAGTTTATAGCGACTGCTTTTCTACAGAGACTCATCCTCAGAACCACTTTCTCCACTTCAGGGATCCTGTTGAAAGCCGACAGAAATTGAGGAGAACATCTCGATCTCTCCAGCATTTTGATTACTTATATTGACAAACAGGAGCACTACTCCCTCCCCGCACCCCAGAGCCTTACTCCTTAGGTTCCTGGAAATTATAAAACTCAAACTCAATGCTACTACCACTCACCCACAACAGGAGGAACTACAACATACTCACCATGAGGGACAACATACTAGGGACTTATGCTCCACAATAGGAAGTCATGTAGTCCATTCCAGAGTATATCCATCAATTCTAGATCCACCCCCCAGACCCACCCACACCCCAAACAGAAAAACGAAAAGCAAAAAAACTCGAAACCACAAACTTCTCAACAAATCCTCTTGAACTTCTCACCCACAAGGCCAGAGCCCAAACTGCAGAATCCCATATAACTGCATGGAAACTATGGCCCAAACTGCAATGGACCTATATAGCGCCCAAAAATCACCACCAGGCCAGCATGGAGCAGACGTCAGTCTGGTGGACCAAGACCCAATCTGACAAAACTAGGCGTCCAAAGGCTAGTACTACCTGCCAAGCATAAGCACAACAACAGAAGGCAGGGAAGCTAGCAAAATATGAAAATCAAAACAGTACTAGCCAAATCATAAACTGAGATGAACCTAGTGGATATGTTGGAAAAGCATACAGGAACATTACTGTCAAAAGAAAAGAAAAGGCATCTGCATTCCACACCTTCTTGAATTGAATAATAGAGCAGAATCTTGCCAGTTGATTATTCACAGAAGAGGCAAAGAGGTGTACTTCAGGAACTCTCCACAGATGGATCAAATCTTGGAAGGCCAATACAGTTCCCATTTGTGAGGGTTTGCCCTGGTCCTGCTCAGCTTGTTTACCACACAGTTTTGTTCTAATGAAATGTAAGAAGTCTATAGACAGAGGGAGACTGTGTTGTGAAGATATATCTGAAGCTAACATGGCTAGTCTGCTAAAGAGGTATGAAGTGGTTCCCCCTACTTGTGGGTGTACCACATGACTGTGGTATTGTCTGTAACAACTTGAAGAGGTCCTGTGGATCAAAGATGATATTTATGTGCTTGTATCTATCCTTGGTACCCTCTCACACCTTGCACGTTTATCCCTCCTGAAACTGCTCCCCAAGTAAGGTCCAGGACATCTGTGGTGACTAGTTGCTTTGGAACAGGGGTGGAGATGGGGAGACATGAATTTAAGGATATCTGCTGTCTCTCCACCAAATGATTTCTCTTCTGACAAATCCCCAGCACTGGGATTTGAAAAGACAAAAGGTGCTGGTGCTGGGACCAAAGAGACTTCAGGTACCACTATATCTTTTTCATGTGGTATTTTGCCAGGGGTATCATGAAAAATGTCATTGGAGCCATGAGACCCAAAATCCTGAGGTTATTTCTTAACAGTGACCAAGGTTTCAGTAGAAAACCTTAGAAATAGATCTAGATCTTTATTTTTTCCTGTGGAAGAAAATCTCTTTGAACTGAGATGTCTATCTGACATACCAGGAACACGAGCCAAGAAAGACTTTTGAATTTTGTCTTTAATTCCAGCTGGTATAAGAGATATATCGACCATGAGAGAAGGAGATTCCTGACACTTTGAAAAAGACTCTGCAAAGATAAGCAAGCTGTCTAAATATGGAAAAATGTGGGTACCCTGTAGCCTGCAATGAGCTAAAACTGGAGCTAGACACATTGTGAACTCACCTGGTGTACTGGATAGTCCAAAGGGTAAGCCAGAAAACTAACAGTGTGATCCAGGTACAGAAAACCTTAAGAAAAGTATAAAGTCTAGATGAACAGGGATGTGATGATAAGCATCTTTCATGTCAAGTGTTTCCAGAAAACTTGAAAGAGGAAGAAGAGATAACAGGTTGTTAAGTGACATCATTTTGAATGTGGGCACTATCAGAAACAGGTTTAGGAAAGAAAGATCTAGAACTGGTCTCCAGGCATTTTCTTTCTTTCTTTGTCAGTAAGAACATCCATTCACCCATCCATCCACACATTCACAAACCCATTTTTTTGCATATGGGGTTAGGGTAGAACATCCTTGAATAAAAACTCTTTCCCACTTGGGAAGGAGGAAATGGTTGTATCACTCCTTGGGACAGTAAAAATGGAAGGTCCTCCCCCCAAAGGGAGCTTTTCTGCCCAGCAAAGGAACAAATGAAGCAGACTGTCCATCCTCAAAAGCCTTAAAGGAGCATACTGTTCTACACAGTAAAGCTGTGTTAGGCAAATCCGTCTTTAAGCAAGCTCAGCTAAAGCTACTTGACAGTTTGGGCACATAGAAGGTGCCCTGTAGCTTTGGAAGCTATCTTACTGCTATACCTTTCTCAGGATATAACCCATATAGCTAAGGCTACTGCAGCAGTAATCAATATGATAAACATCACATAACAGAGGGTTATAATCAGAGACCTGATCACAATTCTTTGAAGTATATGGAGCTTTACCTGCTCCATATACAACTAACTAAAAAAGCAAAGAAGTGTGAGAGTGCAAAGTTTTTTACAATCTTTGAAAGCAAGTAAAACATTATAGCACTGTTAGATAGGCGGAAATGAAGAGCTTCATTTGGGGAACTAATGGCTATAAAAGCTTTTGGATACTTCATTCTGCCATAATTCTTGCTTATAAGTGTGGCAGAGTGAAGTTCTAACAGCTTTTAAAGGCTGTTTTTCCTTCTGCCATTGCTGTTTACCAGATGATAGTCTCTACTGTCAGTCCTTAGCATGAGACCTGATCTTAACTGCACTTAGAGGTGCTTGACATAAGTTTGCTTGATGGAGTAAAACAGTAAAGAAATTGCACAGAAAAGTTTTTACTGTTACAAAGAGCATAACATTCTAGGAAACTTAGTGTTGAGAAGCTCTTTATTTAAATAAGAGCTGTTTGGAAGAGATTAAAGAAAAAATGTTATACAGGGATAAAGCATTGCTGCTACCATGAGAGAAGTGTTGAGCAGCTCCTGCTCTCACCAAGAGCTTGAGGATGAGATCAAAGAAAGGGGCTTTAAAATAGTGTAGCCCATGCCACAAAGAGCATGTAACAGAGGAAGAGAGGGGAATGACTTATGACAGATGGGACCCTGCTGCCCCCGTGAGCATGACGTGAATGAAAAAACAAAACAGGGTGTAAAAAATGTAGTTAAAAGAAGATATCTGGATGCAAAGCATAAAGGACACAGTTAGTAGATATGGGAAGTTCAGAAAGAAAGGAAAAAGGAACTACAGACAGAAGGATGTTAGTCACGAGGGATGTCAGAGTTCAAAGAAGCATGCTATTAGCTAGGTAGCAGCCTTACTGCAAGAGTATGCAAAATTACTGGGGTCGATTTCAAATGGTCAAGGGAACTGATCATCTACACTCTCAATATCGAAACCACATGAACGAACATCCACAACATTGAAACAATGCAGTAGTTGGTTGTCCAGTACAGCAGAAAGTGGGGTTTTGCCTTTTCCAAGCTATAGCGTGATCTCGGAGCTGGTGTGTGGGAGGGTACAAAACATAGGTTTTAAAGCAGCATAGCTAATGCCACAAAGAGCATGTAATAAGAGTTACTTTCATGTTTTACTTGAAGTTCTGTAAACTGTGAATGAAAGCGCATAGTGTGTGTTTTTTTTACAAAGTGTTTTCTTATTAAATAGGAACATGGGCTCCATGACTTCTGCGTGAATTGGTGTTCAGTGTTTTTGCATTGGTTGACCATTTTTTATTGTTGGTGTTTGTGCATGTACAAATTAGCTAAACTACTCTGCTGGCATAGAAGGATAAAGCCCTCACTATGACCCAGCCTATCTGGGTTTGAATATACGCTCGGGTGAATGGCAGAGCATCAGGGGAGGGATAGATGTGCCTTTCCTGGAGGGGTAGGCAGTTATATGAGGCCTCCGCATGACAATCCCTGGTGGAGGCTGGGAACATATTATTGGGAGACATTGTCTAAAGAGGGAAAAGGATGGTGTGCCTGGCTGAACTGATGTTTAGGCAGGGCAATATGCAGCATGGCTTCATTTTCCCTTGGACGCAACCACAAAAGGCCACCTTAGGGGGAAGTAACATGGTAGGCCTAAAGTAAAAAAAATACAAGCTGATGGTGGCAGCCAAAACCCCTGTCCCCCAGAATGCCTATAGGCTCTGTGTATGGCCTCAGCCAAAACAAGAGTTAGTCTGGAGGGTATGTAGAAGTTGGCAGACCAGACACAGATGTGGAGAACTGAGTAGGAAGTCCATAGCATGATGCATGGAAGCAGAAGTGTGCTCAAAAAATAAATAAATAAATAAATAAATAAAAACAATCAGCTAGGAAAGCACCAAGGAGGAGGGGGTCAGGAGGGGAAGTAAAAGCAAATAAGGTATGCAGAGTTAAAGGCAGACAGGAAGGAGAAAACTTACAAAGAAATGCTAGAATTTACAGAGGTGCTCAACAAGAAAAACAGTATTGGAGGGAGACTAAGTTCAGATAGGTAAGTCAAAACAGACAGAAGTGGGAGAATGGTGTAGAGATGCATGTTCAACCCCTTCCAGCAGCAGCACAGGGCAGCTCACATATGGATAAAAAACACCCACAGTAGTGCAGATATGCTAATGAGATATGCATCATATACGGTCACAAAACTGGTGGCACTGCTGTAACTTACTATAGGAACCAAACTCTTTGAGGGTCTTACTGGAAGCACCATAATGGCTCAAGGAACTGTGCAAAGCCGACAAGGGCATGTTTTACATATAGGAACATTGACTGTCTGAGTTACTAAAAGAATCAATTAGCATGATGTCACCAAACAAACAATGTATTAAAATGAATCGAGATGAAGAAAAGTAAGAGTGCTTGGGAAGGAAGCAAATGGAGCCCGCTGCTCGCCAGAATACACTACCAGGAATACCTCATGCAAGTGTGGAGCAGCACAGGTATAAAGAATGTCGTTGTAAGCTACTGAACGCTATTATCTTGCAATTATCCATGGCCTCAAGCACAATTATAGTAAAAAAGCATAAGAGAAATGCAGCCTACAAATGATACAAAAAGAAGGTGCAGGGTAAGGTGAAGGAATGTCTTAAGAAAACTATTACAAACTGAAAATGATAACATGTCAAACTTGGGAATCAACAAAAAAGGGGAGATGCCTAGAGGCACTGCCATTATGTTGCACTGCTTTATACAAGCTCCAAATGTATTCTGAAATGTGAAAGATACACAGACAGTTGCAACTAGTGCAGATTAGTTGTGGGATGGCAGAGAGATACAGCAGAACAGACTTAAAATTGTATTCACAGAATTAAGTGTTCAAACATAATATTGTTAGAGGCTTTAAACAGAAAGAAACAAGGACATCTGTCCGTCCTACTACCTTAGCCAGGTACAGAATTTGAAATGTCATATTACATTTTTTCCTAGCCAACAGGGTGCTGGCGGAAATTGGGCTACTGTTGGCCGAAGGAGGAGAAGAGGCGGAAGGCATGGCCGAAGGCAGGAAGAGAGGAGAAAGGCTAGGACTGTTGTAGTGAGGGTCGGAACTTTGAATGTTGGCAGTATGACTGGTATAGGGAGAGAGCTAGCTGATATGATGGACAGAAGGAAGGTTGGTATATTGTGTGTGCAAGAGACCAGAGGTAAGGGGAGTAAGGCTAGCTGTATTGGAGGTGGGTTCAAATTGTTTTACTATGGTGTGGATGGCAGGAGAAATGGCGTAGGAGTTATTCTGAAGAAACAGTATTCTAAGAGTGTTTTGGAGGTAAAAAGAGTGTCGGATAGAGTGATGTTTATGAAGCTAGAAATTGATGGTGTGATGATGAATGTTGTTAGTGCATATGCTCCACAAGTTGGGTGTGCAATGGATGAGAAAGTGAATTTTGGAGTGAATTGGATGAAGTGGTGATGACTGTACCCAATGTGAGTGTGTTGATTGGAGCAGATTTCAATGGGCATGTTGGTGAAGGGAACAGAGGGGATGAGGAAGTGATGGGTAGGTATGGTGTTAAACAAAGGAATGCAGAAGGTCAGATGGCAGTGGATTTTGCGAAATGGATGGACATGGCTGTGGTGAATACGTATTTTAACAAGAGGGAGGAGCATAGGGTGACATACAAGAGTGGAGGAAGATGCACACAGGTGGATTATATCTTATGTAGGAGGGCCAGTTTGAAGGAGATTGGAGACTGTAAAGTGGTGACTGGGGAAAGTGTAGTTTGGCAGCATAGGATGGTGGTTTGTAGGATGACGTTGGTGATCAAGAAGAGAAGGAGGAGTGTGAGGGCAGCACCAAGGATCAAATGGTGGAATTTGAAAAAGGGTAATTGTGAGGTGGAGTTCAGGGATGAGTTAAGACAGGCATTGTGTGGCAGTGAAGAGTTACCAAATAGCTGGGTAACTACAGCAGAGATAGTAAGGGAGACAGCTAGAAAGATGCTTGGTATGACATCTGGGCAGAGGAAGGACAACAAGGAGACATGGTGGTGGAATGAGGAAGTACAGGAGAGCATACAGAGAAAGAGGTTGGCAAAGAAGAAGTGGGATTGTCAGAGAGATGAAGAAAGTAGACAGGAGTATAAGGAGATGAGGGGCATGGCAAAGAGAGAGGTGGCAAAGGCTAAGGAAATGGCATATGAAGAGTTGTATGAAAGGTTGGACACTAAGGAGGGAGAAAAGGACCTGTACCGATTGGCTAGACAGAGGGACCGAGCTAGGAAAGATGTGCAGCAGGTAAAGGTGATAAAGGATAATGAGGGAAACATACTCACAAGCAAGGAGAGTGTGTTGAGAAGATGGAAAGAGTACTTTGAGGGGCTGATGAGTGAAGCGAATGAGAGGGAGAGAAGGTTGGATGATGTAGGGATAGTGAATCGTGAAGTACAATGGATTAGCAAGGAGGAAGTAAGGATAGCTATGAAAAGGATGAAGAATGAAAAGGCTGTTGGCCCAGATGACATACCTGTGGAAGCATGGAGGTGTTTATGTGAAATGGCAGTGGAGTTTTTAACCAGATTGTTTAATGAAATCTTGGAAAGTGTGAGGATGCCGAGGAATGGAGAAAAAGTGTTTTGGTACCGATTTTTAAGAATAAGGGTGATGTGCAGAGCTGTAGTAACTACAGAGGGATTAAATTGATCAGTCACAGCATGAAGTTATGGGAAAGAGTAGTGGAAGCTAGGTTAAGAAGGGAGGTGATGATTAGTGATCAGCAGTATGGTTTCATGCCGGGAAAGAGCACTACAGATGCGATGTTTGCTCTGAGAGTGTTAATGGAGAAGTACAGAGAATGTCAGAAGGAGTTGCATTGTGTTTTCGTAGACTTAGAAAAAGCATATGACAGGGTGCCTAGAGAGGAGTTGTGGTATTGTATGAGGAAGTCAGGAGTGTCAGAGAAGTATGTAAGAGTGGTACAGGATATGTACGAAGGTAGTGTGACAGCGGTGAGGTCTGCTGTGGGAGTGATGGATGCGTTTAAGGTGGAGGTGGGGTTACATCAAGGATCAGCTCTGAGCCCTTTCTTATTTGCATTGGTGATGGACAGGTTGACAGACGAGATCAGACAGGAGTCCCCGTGGACTATGATGTTTGCAGATGACATTGTGATCTGTAGTGAGAGTAGGGAACAGGTGGAGGAGACCCTGGAGAAATGGAGATATGCTCTAGAGAGAAGAGGAATGAAGGTCAGCAGGACTAAGACAGAATATATGTGTGTGAATGAGAGGGAGGATAGAGGAATGGTGAGGATGCAAGGAGTAGAGGTGGCGAAGGTGGATGAGTTTAAATACGTGTGTGTGTGTGTGTGTGTGTGTGTGTGTGTGTGTGTGTGTGTGTGTGTGTGTGTGTGTGTGTGTGTGTGATGCTGCCGCCATCCCTTAGTTTGGGAGAGCCAGAATAACTATTTCAGTGACCAGACAGTTAATCAATCCCAGCTCATCTGAGTCAGTGTTTCATACTTCCACCCCATGGAGTTGGCAATTGACAAATATTAAACATCATCTTGAACTTATAAATTTTATTAGGCTGCAAAGCAGATGTTCACAGCACATGCCCTCAATACTCATAAATGCCAACACAAACGTGTGACTTTTACCCAAGTTTGAAATATTTTAGATAATCACCCTTCACTTGAGGTACAGCAGCCTTGGACTTAGCATGTGTGTATGCATGTATATATATATATATATATATATATATATATATATATATATATATATATATATATATATATATATATATATATATATATATATATATATATATATATATATATATATATATATAGTTTTTTTTTTTTTTCACCCTATCAGTATGGGGAACTATACCCATTATTTTGCTGTGCCTCTGTAAGTGCTGCAGTGATTTTCAATTTTTACTTTCTTTTAAGTCTATGTATTTGTTCTTGGACTTATAAGCATCAAATCATTAATCATGCCAGGTTTCCATTTTGTTTCATTATAGCCACCATTATCCTGAGCTACTGCACTATCATGTAAAGCTAATGATTTTAGAATTTGCTGTCATAAAAAGTAGCATGTATACCTCATATGTTGTTACTTCAGTTTGGTTGTCACAAGCAGTTTAGGGCTGAATTTAGCTCATCATAAAGGCTAATACAAAGAGAAGCATGACTCATTTAACAACTTCTAATTCAATTACAAGCATTGATTCTTTCCATTCTATTAACCACGGAGCTTGCAAATTCTCCATTCCCAGTGTGCACTAATATAACAATATGTGCTGATTATAATTTCTGTTTTAGTGCCTCAGCAATCTCCCGTTGCAGACATTTGTTTCGTTTCATTTTACTTAAACACTGACAATTACATCTGTTCATGCAATGTAATCCCATTAGCTATAAATACACCTGAAATGGGATATTATGATATAGGCATAAAGCAATAATTTAAGTAAATACAGTGATTCTAGCTATTCCTTAAGGACTCATTTGCAGCAAAACAGTTGTAGTCCATGAAGTTATTTTTATTGTTCCTTGCAGTCTATATTTTTGTTAAAAAAAAAAAAGAAAGAAAATTTTAGATATGCAAGATGTGAAACTTTTCTTAATAGTCATCTGTGGTTATTTCTTTCAGTTTTGCATGCCAGGTAGAGCAATAAATCTCAAATTATCTGAAAAATAGGGAACCAGGAGTTGTACTAAGTGACTATATTTCCCAATGAATTGTGTTAAGAGAAAATTACAGAATTTATAGTTTAGTAAACGTGTGTACATATATATATATATATATATATATATATATATATATATATATATATATATATGTGTGTGTGTGTGTGTGTGTGTGTGTGTGTGTATATGTGTATCAATACCTATATAACTTAGAAATAGCTTACACAATCATTATGACGGTGGAACACTGCTAGTGTAGTGACAATCTTTGTGTCTCTTTTTAGCCTGCAAGCCCAATGAAGTGGAAAGGATATTACACATTGAGTCAGCTACATGTCTATTTCTAGGTAGGTATGAATGGACGCAGAAAGAAGGAAGCTGGTCTGAAGATTGTACATGGAATGAAAAGATAGACTTTGGAACCCTACCATAATGATATTCATACATTTGCTGGTATAAAGTGAAGCAATTCACAAAAAAATTTCACTATGTTTCATGATGTTTTTGTTTATGTTACATATTTGCTAAGTGAATGGCAGAACAGCAAAAAAAAAAAAGAAAGAAAAAAATACCACATTGCAAGCAAACGTATGCAAATAATGGATCCTTTTCATCCAAGTCCATCCAGTATAGAAGTTGGGGGTCCAATCAGGTCATTCAGTAGTGTTTTTCTTCCTTGAGTACCAAAACATTCCCATAATCCCCTATAAGCTTTCCTTTCATATCAAGTTTGCTGCTAAGTGACCACCTGTGCTGCTGAAATAACTGAAACATGAAAATTTAGATGGTGGAAAAAGGGAGGGATGTCATACTGGATGGACTTGGACGAAAAGGATCCAGTGTTATTGTAATTACATAACTGCTTTATCTTCTTTCATCAATCTGTCTCATCTAATAGTAGGCACAAAATCCAAAACTATTTGAGCCTTTAGGTGGAATCATGACAGGATATGTCTAAGAACTAACACTCCAAATGCAGCTCTAAAAATGCTGTCCAGTTTACAATATTTAGAAAAGTTGTGAAGCACAGATCATGTGGCTGCTGCATAGATATCATAAATCAAGGAATTTCTGAAAAAGGCCAAAGAAGTTACTATAGATGTTGTAGCCTGGGCCGTAGGCTTTGTACTATTAGAAGAGTAATCAAAGAGGATATAGACTGAAAGCCATCTGGACAATGTTTTGCTTAGAAACATTAGGGCTGAATCTGCAGGACCAAAGGAAACACACAGCTGGGTGTCCTTTCTAAAAGTTTTGGTTTTGTGTAGTTAAAATCTGAGTTGCCTATGGACATGTGAAGTGTGTACCAAGTACTCTCCTTTGTTAGAATAATGTGGGAACAACACTGGTATGTTAGCTGATTGGGTAATATCATTATTATGTATCACCTTAAGGATAAAGGCTGGATTCTTTCTTAAGGATACTCTTTCCTTATGGAAGACCAAATATGGTACAGTAACAGACAATGCATATAGTTCTGAAATTCATCTAGCTGATGTAACAGCTACCAGAGACAGTGTTTTTCAAGATAAATACTTTGTCTGCTGATAAAGCTGTTTCAAAAGGGGGCTTTCAGTTATAAATGTGAGTCCCAGGGTGGAGAAGTGTCCTTAATGACAGGGCTGAGAAGGAACACTCCTTTGAAGAAAGCTTTGCACAGTTTATGACAGGCCATAGTATTGTTCTGGTATCTGGAGTGGTAACTCGAAATGGCAGCCAACTGTACTTTGATGGTAGAATAGCAGGAACCTGCTTCAAACAGTGGAGACAAAAAATGTAAAAGGTCTACAATAGAAACTGAATAAAGAAGGATCAAGCACTTGACTTGTTGCCCAGATAAAGAAACAATTGCATTTGCTTTTATAATTCTTTTGAGTGGGCTGCTTCTAAGAAGCAGCTAAAATGTAGACAGCATTCTTTGAAAGGGAAGCATATCTGTCCAGTAACAGAACTAGAGAAACCATGGCATAAGCCTGAGATTATGAAAGTCCAGATGAGGCTGATTGAAGGGATGTGAAAGAAAATTTGGTAACAGATCCATAAGCTTTCTCAAGTTAGGTCAGATCTGGGGAACCAAATCTGTCTGGACCAATATGAAGCAATGTCGATCACTTGTGATTTACAGGTTGATGCCTTTTGCAGAAAGTTGGGTATTAAGTGAAAGGGGGGGTAGAGGAGACTGGGGGGAGGGCACTGGCAGTCTAAGGTATCCGTGGGTGACTGCTCCTCTGAGGTAACCAGAGAGAGAAGTATCTTGAGTACTTGGTGTTACAATGGTAAATAAGTTGCAGTATGGCTGTCCCTAGTGACTGAAAATATCTTAAGCCACTGACAGACTGACGGACCACTCATGAAGTATTACAAAAAAATTCCCAAACAAAGCAAAAATAAAATTAATAATAACAAAACAATTGCAAAGAGCACAACATAACACAAGAGCATTTATTTTAGCAAAACTATTTATTAAGTACTTTCATTCAAAAATAAGTCACAGAACTTCATCAGAATACAGGAGTTTGCATCACAAATAATTTAAATAAATATTGATCAATCACGTGGTTTGAAAAAAATGTATAATTGATTGAGTCATGTAACAACAGACTGCTGTAAACAGTGAATCTCATCCTACCTTACCAAAAATTGATGTTATGGATAAAAATTGTTAATCAAATAGTGCCCTACCCTGAAACACTGAATTCTGGTTATCAGTACAATTACAAGAAGAAAAATGAAGAAGGGCCATCAGAATTCCTATAGTTATAGGAGGTAGAATATCATTATGAAGGTGTGACTTTAGATGTTTGGAGCTTTAAAATAGTCAATTGCAGTCACTTAAACATTATCCCAACATTGTTGATGCAAATTCCTGCATTCTGATGAAGTTCGGTGACTTATCTGGGAAATAATATGCCAACAATAGCACTGAAGCATTATGCCAGTGCCTGCTGCCCTTTTGGCCTGTTGGCTGAATTATGGTGCAGATTCCTGGAGAGATTTATGATGTTAAACATGATATTCAGGTTGGTCTTCAGTTGTTTAGAAGATTGCTGAATCATGGGCTGACCCAAAGAACACACAGCTTGCTTTGCTAGGTCCCTTTGTTCTTGTGGGTTAAATAGTTTAACTCTCTCAAGGCAAAAGTGCCTGAAGTGTAGATGCACTTTCCCTTTCTATCTCTTACCCTAGACTCCTTATTTAGGGGATGGACTGATGAAGCCTCTTCCACAAGTTCATTTCTGGTAGTTGCTGCAATAATAAAACAGTCTACCCGTAAACCTTTAGACCAGAAGTGCTTCTCCTTTGGTGAAAGCAAAACTTTATCTGGCCTCCCTGGAATAGTTTCTGCTGTATCAAGTTCCTGCCATGCATTGTGGTCCCCTAAGAGGTGGAACTAGCAAAGAAGTATGCCTTGAAGATTACTTCCTTAGACTTAGAGGGTGAGTCAGATGGCCAAGATCTCCTCTGTTTCATTAATTCTAGGACTTCACCAAATGTGACATCTGGAGGAACTGAGGGAGCCCTTTCTTTCATCCAAGTCAGTGTCAGATGCAATGAACTCTGAAGGGGATTTCATGTGTTTCCTTTTTCATGTTCTCTTCCTGGAGCGCTCTGGCTGTGACTGGTCAGACACCACAGAAGAGGTGGATAGCACTAGGAGCAAATTTCAGTAGGATAATTCCCTGCTCTGATCTTGGGAACCATAATGAACGTGTTGAAGGACGAAAGGATGGCCATCACTGGATGGTGCCAGTACCGGTAGAAGTCAGTTGACAGCCTGGAAGGCGAGGATGCCATTGTTCTTTCCATAACCTCAATGATGGATCCAGCATCCATCTGCATCAAAGGCCCAGTCCTAAGAATCAACTCCTCCTCCTACACTAAGGCTGAGGTGGATGGTGCTGAGGAAGGAATCCCAAACACTAAGAATCCTGAAGGTTGCAAGGTTGATATTAGAATTCTAGGTACGAATGCTGTGGATCGCAACACCAAGAATGGACCTAAGTGTGTTGTCCCAATAGACAGTGCCAAGGATTTGGTGTTGAGCCCAGATCCAAGACCTAACTGATGGAGAAGGAGCCAGTTTGGAGTGAGTCAGATGCAAAAGTATTTGCACCATAGTAGAAAGGGCTGATGGTGTCAAAATGATTGGATCTGGTGGAAAGCTGGATCCAGATCCAGTGGTGCAGTCACAGGCATCAGGGAAGGAGCTGAAAGAGGTAAGGGAAACAACCTGTTCCACCATTTTACCAGAGGCAGATGGGATGATGCCCAGTTCCAGGTGCTTCTTCAGAAGGCCCTCATCATCAGTTCCCAGTTTCAGATATGCTTCAAATTGAGCTCACTGACTTCAAGGAAGAGGTGGTGGGTGACCTGGATGACAGAAAACAAGACAATTCTTTCTCGGATGACTGTCTACTAATAGATTTAGCCAGTAACCTGTTTCTAATAACAAACATTTCCAAAACAGGAGATTTTTTCCTCAGCACCAGCAATGGGGAAGGTTTTCTCATTGATCTCAATTGTTACATTTCCTGTTTTCTTATCCTTATATTTATCCTTTTTAATTTACCTTTTCTGCTTGGTCTGCAGGTAGAAGACCTTTGAGAATCAGTTTAGTTCTCCTATCAGGCAGAGAGCAGGGACCAACACCCTTACAAACAGAGTACTCAGTATTGAAATGCTCTGGGACCAAGTAAATTACATGCAGGTAATGTGCATCTTGAGGCGGGCATTTCTGCTCACACTTAAAACACTTTTTGAAAGTTTTATCAATCTCACAAAAAACAGCAGTAACCAAAATATATTCAAAGTATTCAGCATACAAGCTGATAACAATAGCACAAACCTTCTTTACGACAATAACCAATTACACTGTATGTGAAAGTTTAAATGAGCTAAGAGCGAAAATAATGGAGTCAAGGTAGTTGCCTTAACAACAAGAAGGTGAGACACTAAGGAAACTAACTTCTGAAGAATATTATGTGATTGTAAGCCTATGTACTAGAAGGTAGAACAACTGGTGTTACTGAAAAATTAGAAACAACAATAAGAAATGGTGAGCACTTAGCAAAGGCTACAATCATGATCCTTAAGCTATGCTGACAAAAGAGATCTGAAGGGGAAACTCACAGGGGATTATGGGAAAGTTTGAGAAGCTCAAGGTACTAGAGCACTAGCGAAAGACAAGACTGGATCCAACGACAGGCTGCATACTGCCACCAGTTGGATTAGATGGAATCCTTCATTAATGACATTGTACTGTATTTCAAACAAACACACAGAGCACAATTGAAAGTACACATAAAGACAAATGAAAAGCTGGAATGATTTCACCACAACAGAATGCATTTTTGCAGGGGCCTCATGCAGAAGCCCTCTACCACACACACACACACACACACATGCAGCCACACATGCACACACACACACACACACACACACACACACACACACACACACACACACACACACACACACACACACACACACACACACACACACACACACACACACACACACACACACACACACACACACACACACACACACATGCAGCCATGCACACACACACGAACACGCATGCACACACACACACACACAGAGCCATGCATGCGCACACATACACACACACACACACACACTCACAGACAAATGCAGCCACGCATGCACACACACACACACACACACACACACACACACACACACACACACACACACACACACACAAACACGCAGCCATGCATGCACGCAGAGATGCACACACACACACACACACACACACACACACACACACACACACACACGCACACACACACACACACACACGTGCACACACACACTCACACATGCACACACACACGCAGACACACAATATACAGGACAGCATGAAAACTATACAACAATATTGCATTACCCAGACAAAGAGTGAAGAAATGCAGAATAATTCTTCATACTGTTTCACACTTATTCCTCATTCACGCTACTTGTGTGTTCCCGAAAAGAAAATCACATCTTCTTGTTCTCACTACACACAATTTAAGGGTTAGATGCCCTGTGCATGCAACTTCATAGTACCCGGACATACATGTGGGGTAGTGTGCAACCAAAGACTAAGCCAAAGAACCTCTATCTGATAATGATATATTTAGCTTGCTCTAGTATATCTTGTATAGCACTACCACATGCATGCATGCATAATGAGGTGTGTCCGATAGTGTATGAAGCTATGTACTGCACAAAGATCAAGCATGGAGTTGTGGATACGTACTTCATTACAATGTAAGCAGCATCATTTTAAGTCTGTGCTCATGTTTGGTGTTGCCTTCTAACCTTTTGAAAGTGATAATATAACACTGCCCCTTAAGGCAGTAGATATGCACAGTTTCTGAAAATATTTAAAAATACCTTAAACACTGTTGCCCAGTTCAGTGTCAATTCAGTGTCAAAAAGTTCATGAGAGGGGCATGACTGCAGTAATGCCACCTCACCCCCCAGTCACTGAAGTCACTTCAGATTACCAGAAATTAAAATATGCTGCTTGGACTAAAACAGTTAGTACGTATCAATTTAAGTAGTCAGTAGTCTGTTCCAGACTATAAAAGAAAAAGCTAGCACTCCAACCATAAACACTTAAATAACATGTTAATAATGAAGCTTTCAAATTTACAAGATTCTTTCTCAACACAGCATAAAATCAATTGTTAGCTAGTTTAAATATAAAATGCCAGTCAATCATATTTGAAATCCAGTCATCTGACCACTAATTAAAGTGCATTTTATAAATAATCACTACCTTAAAATATAATCGGAAAAGCATTTTGTTGCTTGTCCCTCTCTAACATAGTTGACAAGCAGGTGGGGTATTTCGTTTAAATGCTTTCATACATAGAAACACATCAGGATGGCTAGCAGCATCATGAAATATAAATGAACTGGTTAACAGACAGACCTTGCATACATACATGTTTACATCTCAACAGCTTACTACAAAATGGCAGTTGGACTTTCACATGCTCAGTATTTAAACACTTGTGCAAGCCCTTAGACAGCTTCTTAAAGATAGATACACACATTGATCTACATCCTCCCTCTTAAAAACATTGCCCTTTGTAAAAACAATATTACAGTTAGACTTGCATTACTATAGACATTAGAAACAAAATACAATATTCATGTCCAAGTTGCTGTGTATCTGTTATAAGGTCTGGAGATAAAACCAAATCTCATAACATAACAATCTGGACTAAATTTAGCAACAGGAGCAGTCTATTGTGAACAACTCATATCAGGAACTTCTGGATTTGTCACAGAAATGGGAATATTCTCTAGAACATCCTCTGGAACTGGAACACTGGACAACTCACTCTGAGATAAATATTAACTCAACTGAAGTTGTGGCTGTCTCTCTACAGTTAGTTCCCCTCCCACCCTCCATGTTCTTGTTTTGGTATTAATGTTGGTGGCTTTGAAACTGCCCGCCCCTCTTGTAGATTTCTATTTGGATACTCCTTCTGGGCCCATCTCATTTGCTCACTCAACTGAGTGCAGTGAGATCATATTCTGATTTCAGGCACTCCTACTGTGTACAAAGGGAGTATTTGGAAAGGACAACCCCTGTAGCCTCTTAATCCTGCTCTGTTCCTTCCCTAAAAATATAAATAAATAAATAAATAATTATATATATATCTATATATATATCTATCTATATATATATATATATATATATATATATATATATATATATATCTTATTCATCTGCTCTTACTGTAACTGTCTTAGTTGCTCTCCTGCGTGCTATCTGTTCAGTCGCTCTTACTCTGCACTTATTACTGCTTGTTAGCAGCCTTCTAATTTACTGCCTTCTGCACTTGTTTTTTATTTATTTGTTAATTTAACTGCATTTATTTGAACTGTATCTGTATTAGTGTTGCTACATGCTCGGGTGTTCTGGCCTGCACTATAATTTCAATTGTATTTACTGCTGTTTTAGCTGCTTTTCTGTAACAAAAAATAAAACAAAAAAAAAACAAATAAAAAAAAATTCTAAACTTGTTTCCTGCCTTTCCTGTAACTAGTCAAGTCTAGATACAGACTTGCTGTATCCAGGACTGTTGGTAAGCTTCTGAGCCCCCAAGCCTTTCTGTGTTTGAGGGAAGCCTTCTAGCTTATCAGTGGGAGTGGTAAGCACTAGGTAGCCTATCTACCATGGTAAGAGTGGGTTTTGGCCCTGAAATTGTAGTTCATTGGCTGTTTGGGCAGTTTTTCCATCTCTTTCTACTTTTTGGTTAAAAGCCCATTTTGCATTTGGTCCCCGCTTTTCCTATAACTAGTGTAATCCTGGTACAGATTTGCTGTATCCAGGACTGTTGGTAAGCTTCTGAGCCCCCCAAGCCCTTCTGTGTTGGAAAGAAGCCTTCTAGCATATCAGTGGGAGTGGTAAGCACTAGGTAAACTGTTTACCACAGGAGGAGTGGTTTCTGGCCCAGAAATCATAGTTTATTGGCCATTTGGGAAGCTTTTCCATCTCTTTCAACCTTCTGATTTAAAAGCCTGTGTTTGCGCTTGTTTCCACCTTTCCTGTTACTAGCCTAGTCCAGGTGGAGATTTGCTGTATCCAGGACTCTTTGTAAGCTTCTGAGCCCCCCAAGCCTTTCCGTGTTGGAGGGAAGCCTTCTTGCTTATCATTGGGAGTGGTAAGCATCAGGTAGCCTATCTACCACAGGAGGAGTGGCCCCTGGCCCAGAAATTGTAGTTATTGGCTGTTTGAGCAGTTTTTATTCCATCTATTTCAACTTTCTGGTTTGAAAGCCAGACTTGTGCCTGTTTCCCACCTTTCCTATAACTAGCCTAGTCTGGTTACAGAGTTGCTGTACGTAGGATTGTTAGTAAGCTTCTGAGCCCCCAAGCCTTTCTGTGTTGGAGGAAAGCCTTCTAGCTTATCAGTGGGAGTGGTAAGCACTAGGTAGCCTATCCTCCATGGGAAGAGTGAGTTTTGGCCCAGAAATTGTAGTTTATTTGGCCGTTTGGGCAGTTTTCCATCTCTTTCAACTTGCTAAATTAAAAGCCTACGTTTGTACTTGTTCCCCACCTTTCCTGTAACTAGTCTAGTCCAGGTACAGATTTGCTGTATTCCAGGACTCTTTGAAAGCTTCTGAGCCCCCCAAGCCTTTCTGTGTTGGAAGGAAGCCTTCTAGCTTATCGGTGGGAGTGGTAAGCATTAGGTAGCCTATCTACCACAAGAGGAGGGGTTCCTGGCCCAGAAATTGTAGCTATTGGCCGTTTGGGCAGTTTTTTTCCATCTCTTTCAACGTTCTGGTTGAAAAGCTGCACGTGTGCTTGTTTCCCACCTTTCCTGTAACTAGCCTAGTCCAGATGCAGAGTTGCTGTGTCCAGGACTGTTGGTAAGCTTCTGAGCTCGGCAAACCTTTCTGTGTTGGAGGAAAGCCTTCTAGCTTATCAGTGGGAGTAGTAAGCACTAGGTAGCCTGTCTACTATGAGAGGAGAGGTTTTTGGCCCAGAAATTGTAGTTTATTGACCATTTGGACAGTTTGTCCGTCTCTTTCATCTTTCTGGTTTAAAAGACCACATCTGCACTTGTTTCCCATCTTTCCTGTAACTAACCTACTGGGTAGGACTAGAAAGCCTTAAACTGATATAAGCCTTCTAGCATAGGAGAGATACTTTGGAGTGATTAAGTATTAGTTTTCTGTACTTTCTTGCTGTACTTAACTGTTTTCCACCTAAACGCAGATTTACCAGTGTTTATTTGATTTAAAAGCTTGTTTTATTCATATATTGTACTTATTTGACGGCCTGCACTTTTAAAAAGTTGTTTTTTGTTTAAATAATTTGTTTAACTGTTGTAGGCTACACACTAAAGTGCGATACCTTTTCTGATTGTTTGTAGTCTTTTAAAGCTGTTTTAAGTGTATTTTTACTGTTTTTGCCTTATTTTTTCAAAAAAACAAACAAAAAAAATTCCTTGTTTCCCGCCTTTCTAAGCTAGTATAGTCCAGTTTTCAGGCTAGTGCTGAATTTAGGGCTGTGATACTAGTTTCTGAGTTGCCCATACCTTACTTGGATAGAAGGAAGTTTCTCTGTTCACCCGTGAGAGAGGGGAGCTTTGAACAACCTATCTGTCCCTGAGCTTTGAACAACCTATCTGTCCCTGGAGGAGTGGTTCCACCCAGAAGTTAGTAGTTTATTGGCCATTTTGGGCTAATTTCTATCTCTTTCACTTCCCAACTATAAAAACCGCGTTTGCATGGTTTTGCACACCGGTCAGTGCCAGTTAGCTACAGTTAAATTATTCCCGGCTCCACTAAGTCTCCTCTTCAGTTTTTCCCTTGAAACTAGTCTAACTCTCAGCCTAAGCACTCAAAAAGCACCTTACAGCCCAGCACTTGCTCAGACCTAATAGCAAGCACTAATATACCCTGACACTAATTGCCCAGGCAGCCCCCCCCAGGGCCCCAGGGGGGGGCTCTTTCACATGCTCAGTATTTAAACACTTGTGCAAGCCCTTAGATAGCTTCTTAAAGATACATACACACATTGATCTACATCCTCCCTCTTAAAAAGATTGCCCTTTGTAAAAACAATATTACAGTTCGACTTGCATTACTATAGACATTAGAAACAAAATACAATATTCATGTCCAAGTTGCTGTGTATCTGTTATAAGGTCTGGAGATAAAACCAAATCTCATAACATAACAATCTGGACTAAATTTAGCAACAGGAGCAGTCTATTGTGAACAACTCATATCAGGAACTTCTGGATTTGTCACAGAAATTTGGAATATTCTCTAGAACATCCTCTGGAACTGGAACACTGGACAACATACTCTGAGATAAAGAGTCTTTCTCTAAGGCTATGTGCTGGAGTATAGGCTTGGACACGGGTCTCAAATGTTTCCGATTCCACCTCTGCTCATTGTGATTCCATAATGTATGATCTTCGCTCTGGGCAAATATTCTTCACAACACCAATCCGATCATAGCCTTTGGATGTTTGCACCCTTTCCACTTCTCCTTCTCGTAATGGATTGAGTGGTTGACATTGTTTTACATCAGCACCCTCCCCTGATGTGCAGTAGCATGGCCTGCCCAAACCCCGTCCAACAGGCTGCCCATGTGAATCAGCTGGATGTATAAGTGAATTTAAGTACACTTTTATCTGCTCTTTTGCATATAGTACTGTCTTTAATTTATTTATTTGTGTTTTTCACTGAATACTAACTCAACTGAAGTTGTGGCTGTCTCTCTACAGAGTACTTTTAAGAATTTCTTTGTAGCCATTGATAGCAGTGGGGGTAGTTTCAGCTCATCACTGACATCCTGTCTTGCCTTATATAAGTGGTACATTTTGAGTTATCTCTGCTTAATATCAGAGCTTTGGCCGGCTAACATCTACCTGAAATCAGCTGGACGTATAAGTGAATTTAAGTACACTTTTATCTGCTCTTATGCATATAGTACTGTATTTAATTTATTTGTGTTTTTCACTGAATATTAACTCAACTGAAGTTGTGGCTGTCTCTCTACAGAGTACTTTTTAGAATTTTTGTGTAGCCATTGATAGCAGTGGGGGTAGTTTCAGCTCATCACTGATATTCTGTCTTGCCTTATATAAGTGGTACATCTTGATTTATCTCTGCTTAATATCAGAGCTTTGGCCTGCTAACATTTACCTAAAATCAGCTGGACGTTTATGTGAATTTAAGTACACTTTTATCTGCTCTTTTGCATATAGTACTGTATTTAATTTATTTATTTGTGTTTTTTACTGAATATTAACTCAACTGAAGTTGTGGCTGTCTCTCTAAAGTTAGTTCCCCTCCCACCCTCCATGTTCTTGTTTTGGTATTAATGTTGATGGCTTTGAAACTGCCCGCCCCTCTTGTAGATTTGTATTTGGATACTCATTCTGGGCCCATCTCATTTGCTCACTCAACTGAGTGCAGTGAGATCATATTCTGATTTCAGGTACTCCTACTGTGTACAAAGGGAGCATTTGGAAAGGACAACCCCTGTGGCCTCTTAATCCTGCTCTGTTCCTTCCCTCAAAAAATAAATAAATAAATAAATAATTATATATATATCTATATATATATCTATCTATATATATATATATATATATATATATACATATATCTTATTCATCTGCTGTTACTGTAACTGTCTTAGCTGCTCTTCTGCGTGCTATCTGTTCAGTCGCTCTTAATCTGCACTTATTACTGCTTGTTAGCAGCCTTCTGTTTTACTGCCTTCTGCACTTGTTTTTTAGTCATTTGTTAATTTAATTGCATTTATTTGAACTGTATTTGCATTAGTGTTGCTACACGCTCGGGTGTTCTGGCCTGCACTATAACTTGAATTGTATTTACTGTTGTTTTAGCTGCTTTTCTGTAACAAAAAAAAAACAAACAAAAAAAACAAACAAAAAAAAATTCTAAACTTGTTTCCTGCCTTTCCTGTAACTAGTCAAGTCCAGATACAGACTTGCTGTATCCAGGACTGTTGGTAAGCTTCTGAGCCCCCAAGCCTTTCTGTGTTTGAGGGAAGCCTTCTAGCTTATCAGTGGGAGTGGTAAGCACTAGGTAGCCTATCTACCACGGTAAGAGTGGGTTTTGGACCTGAAATTGTAGTTCATTGTCCGTTTTGGCAGTTTTTCCATCTCTTTCTACTTTTTGGTTAAAAGCCCATTTTGCGTTTGGTCCCTGCTTTTCCTATAACTAGTGTAATCCTGGTACAGATTTGCTGTATCCAGAACTGTTGGTAAGCTTCTGAGCCCCTCAAGCCCTTCTGTGTTGGAGAGAAGCCATCTAGCATATCAGTGGGAGTGGTAAGCACTAGGTAAACTGTTTACCACAGGAGAAGTGGTTTCTGGCCCAGAAATCATAGTTTATTGGCCTTTTGGGAAGCTTTTCCATCTCTTTTAGCCTTCTGATTTAAAAGCCTGTGTTTGCGCTTGTTTCCTACCTTTCCTGTTACTAGCCTAGCCCAGGTGGAGATTTGCTGTATCCAGGACTCTTTGTAAGCTTCTGAGCCCCCCCCCCCAAGCCTTTCTGTGTTAGAGGGAAGCCTTCTTGCTTATCATTGGGAGTGGTAAGCATCAGGTAGCTTATCGACCACAGGAGGAGTGGTCCCTGGCCCAGAAATTGTAGTTATTGGCTGTTTGAGCAGTTTTTATTCCATCTCTTTCAACTTTCTGGTTTGAAAGCCAGACTTGTGCCTGTTTCCCACCTTTCCTATAACTAGCCTAGTCTGGTTACAGAGTTGCTGTACGTAGGATTGTTAGTAAGCTTCTGAGCCCCCAAGCCTTTCTGTGTTGGAGGAAAGCCTTCTAGCTTATCAGTGGGAGTGGTAAGCACTAGGTAGCCTATCCTCCATGGAAAGGTGAGTTTTGGCCCAGAAATAGTAGTTTATTTGGCCGTTTGGGCAGTTTTCCATCTCTTTCAACTTGCTAAATTAAAAGCCTACGTTTGTATTGTTCCCCACCTTTCCTGTAACTAGTCTAGTCCAGGTACAGATTTGCTGTATTCAGGACTCTTTGAAAGCTTCTGAGCCCCAAGCCTTTCTGTGTTGGAAGGAAGCCTTCTAGCTTATCGGGTGGGAGTGTAAGCATTAGGTAGTAGCCCTATACCACAAGAGGAGGGTTCCTGGCCCAGAAATTTTTTTCCATCTCTTTCAACGTTCTGGTTGAAAAGCTGCACGGCATGCTTGTTTCCCACCTTTCCTGTAACTAGCCTAGTCCAGATGCAGAGTTGCTGTGTCCAGGACTGTTGGTAAGCTTCTGAGCTCGGCAAACCTTTCTGTGTTGGAGGAAAGCCTTCTAGCTTATCAGTGGGAGTAGTAAGCACTAGGTAGCCTGTCTACTATGAGAGGAGAGGTTTTTGGCCCAGAAATTGTAGTTTATTGACCATTTGGATAGTTTGTTCATCTCTTTCAACTTTCTGGTTTAAAAGACCACATCTGCGCTTGTTTCCCATCTTTCCTGTAACTAACCTACTGGGTAGGACTAGAAAGCCTTAAACTGATACAAGCCTTCTAGCTTAGGAAAGAGACTTTGGAGTGATTATCAGTTTTCTGTACTTTCTTGCTGTACTTAACTGTTTTCCGCCTAAATGCAGATTTACCAGTGTTTATTTGATTTAAGCTTGTTTTATTCATATATTGTACTTATTTGACTGCCTGCACTTTTAAAAAGTTGTTTTTTGTTTAAATAATTTGTTTAACTGTTGTAGGCTACACACTAATGTGCAATACCTTTTCTGATCGTTTGTAGTCGTTTAAAGCTGTTTTAAGTGTATTTTTACTGTTTTTGCCTTATCTTTTCAAAAAAACAAAACAAAAAATTCCTTGTTTCCCGCCTTTCTAAGCTACTATAGTCCAGTTTTCAGGCTAGTGCTGAATTTAGGGCTGTGATACTAGTTTCTGAGTTGCCCATACCTTACTTGGATAGAAGGAAGTTTCTCTGTTCACCCGTGAGAGAGGGGAGCTTTGAACAACCTATCTGTCCCTGAGCTTTGAACAACCTATCTGTCCCTGGAGGAGTGGTTCCACCCAGAAGTTAGTAGTTTATTGGCCATTTTGGGCTAATTTCTATCTCTTTCATTTCTCTACTATAAAAACCGCATTTGCACAGTTTTGCACACCGGTCAGTGCCAGTTAGCTACAGTTAAATTATTCCCGGCTCCACTAAGTCTCCTCTTCAGTTTTTCCCTTGAAACTAGTCTAACTCTCAGCCTAAGCACTCAAAAAGCACCTTACAGCCCAGCACTTGCTCAGACCTAATAGCAAGCACTAATATACCCTGACACCAATTGCCCAGCAGGGCAAGGCTCTTTATTCACCCCTCACCAACCAAGCGACTAAGCAGCTCACCCTACTATTCAGGCATGACCAAAGGGCAACTTCAGGTGCAGTCTCCAGTCCAGCTGGTGAATCTGGGTATCCTGAGGCAATGTTACAACTGCCTCATGTACACAGACAACCCTCTCCTCCTACCACAAAACACTAACATATGCGAGAGATGCAATTATACAGCCGAACTGGAAGTTAAGTTGTCTCTACCCAAGACTGGAACAGACAGTCAAGAGGAGAAAATTAACACTTGCACCACAACTTCAGCTGCACACAGACCTACTAAAATTGCACTGGCTAAAAATACACATAAAAAAAACAAAATCATACTCGGAGTCTCTAAATAAAAACCTGCAACCTCAAACAACCTGCACTTCCCATCACAAACCAGACAACACATAAAACACAAAATCAGTGTGCCACACAATTGCAGCCCTTAAGGCAAAATAACATACCTAACACACTAGTAATAGGTGACTCTATAGTCAGGCAAACTGACGTCCCACTCACTAGGCTGGACATACAGAAGGTTACTGTTAGCTGCCTGTTGGGAGTCAGAATCCGCCACATGACACAAGCACTCAGGTCACTCCAGAACAAGTACAAATATGACTCTGTCGTCGTTCATTTTGGTGTGAATGACCTGAGACATACCTCCCTGGACGACATGAAAAGAGACATGGAAGAGCTCTCTGATCATGTAGCCCAGGCTGGCATGACCCTGACCCTGAGTAGCATCCTGCCCTCACCAAGAATGATATCTCATTATAAAGATAAAATTATCAATTTCAACAATTGACTAATCTTCTGGTGTCATTCAAAGGGGATTCAGTGTCTGTCAGCCTGGGATGACATGCTCGACAAGCCACGTTGCTTTGCAAGAGACAGCTTGCACCTGTCACCCCTAGGCTTTCGAATACTGGCCATTGTTCTTGCTGCCAACATAGTGCCTTTTTTAGGCAAGGCTCAAAAGTCAAACCCACCTCCGTAAACAGCACAATTAACAAAAAACTGAGGGTTATGCTACTCAATGCCAGGAGTTTAAATCTCAAAATTTACGAGCTCGAAGCACTCCTCAGTATGGAAAATGTCGACATCTGTAGTAACTGAAACGTGATTCAAGGCTCCAGAGAGCACCCCAGCACTACCAGGCTACAACTAGGTCCCTCATGAAATCATCCAAGGCTAACTTTGAAAGGAAAATAGCCAAGAATTCAAAAGATAACCACAAAGCCTTCTTTAGCTATGTTAAGAATCTAAGTGGCAACTCGCAGATATGCACTGAACTAGTGCAAAATAGCACAAAATATACTGAACATACTGATATTTCCAACATCCTGGCAGATAGATTTAGTGCAAACTTCATCCCCCTCTCACCTCCAAAAGGGCCCACAACAATACCGGAAAAGTGTAGTGTCCCACAAATCATAGATGCACAGGTGAAAACAGCCCTTTCAAAAGCCAAAAACACAGCGTCAATGGGACCAGATGGTGTCCCAGGCTGCATCTTGCACGAACTACAGAACGAACTAACCACCCACCTAAACATGCCATTCAACCTCAGCCTCTCCACAGGCTACTTGCGCATAGAATGGCGCACAGCAATGGTTATTCCTCTCCACAAAGGAGGGGCCACAACTGACCCTGGTAACTTTCACCCCATAAGCCTGACTTGCCTGGTCTGCAAGGCTATGGAGCGCATCATCATGGAACTCATTAACAAAGACATTGGGAACCTCCAAACACTTGACCCGACCCAGTTCGGCTTTGTTAAGGGCAGATCATTCCTACTAAACCTGGTTGACTTCTTCAAGACAGTCACCAAGGCCATAAATGAGGGAAAGGTGGTTCACACAGCCTACTTTGACCTCACCAAGTCTTTCGACACCATTCCCCACTCGGGTATTACAGAAAAACTCACCAGCCAGAACATAAACCCCTACGTCATGAGATGGGTTGCCAAATGGCTTACAGACAGAACTCACCCAGTAAGAATAGTGGGCTCCAGGTCAGACTCTAAACTAGTCACAAGTGGTGTCCTGCAAGGCTCGGTCCTGGGACCCCTACTGTTTGGCATATACATCTCAGAAGTACAGGCAAACACAGGAGGACTATGGCTAACCAAGTTTGCCGATGACTGCAAACTGGGAGCCATAACTGACTCTCCGGCTGACACGAACATCCTCCAAAAGGGCCTTACTGAGATGGACACCTGGTGTCAAAGTCATGGCTTCAAGCTAAATATCAAAAAATGCATAGTCATCCCATTTGAGAAAAACAAAACAATCACGAATTACCACATAGCTGGCAGCCCCCTTAATACAGAAGAGGTAATAAGAGATCTGGGGACCCAGGTAGATAGTAATCTCTCCTTTGACAATCATACTGCCAAAGTAGTTAGGAAATCCTTCTATGTGGCCCATATAATTACTAAAGGGTTTGCATCTAGAAATAAAGAGGTTATAGTGCCCCTCTGCTCGTCACTCATTAGACCCATCATAGAGTACAATGCCCCATTTGGGATGTACCTCACAAGACACTTCCAACAGCTGGAAAGACCACAAAAGTACCTCATCAAGAGGATTACTGGTCTCAAACACATGTTCTATGCAGCCTGACTGAAAAATCACCGGCTGTACTCAGTGGCATATCGCTTACTCAGAGGTGATCTCTGACTGACTTACAAAGCCATGTCCAACTCAGAATTGCTGGACAAGCTCCACCTAAAGAAATCCAAGTCACTGCGAGCCACGTGCTCTAGTGAGCTAAACCTCACCACAACAATAAATAGAACATGCTGGAGGGATAGATTCCAGTCACAGAGACTCCCCATGCTTTGGAACAAAATTCCAAATGACATCAGGCAGAGCCCCTCACTAACACTCTTCAAGAGAAACCTTGACGAGTGGATGGGTAACAGAAAATACACCCCTTGGATCATTTCATTGGCTCTGCTTGACAGAAGATCAGTTAATTAATCAATGGGGTGGCGAAAGCCAACACACTCTGGCTAGGCTTATAAATGTCCTCGGGCAGATAGCCTAGTACCTACCTATGAACCTATGAACCTAATAAACATGAAAATGGTTAGAAAGTCTGCATGAATATTCATTCGTCATTACTGTCATGTGGTAAGCATTAAAAGTGAAATTAACCTTGCTGGCAAAATAGAATCTTCTAATTTAATTATCTTTTATAATAGTGGCTCACTCCAGTGGCTCTGCTTGATAGAGACACTGGGGACTAACGTCGGGTGGCACGATGCCAGGGCACTTCTATTGGCTAGGCTTGTAAGTGCTCCAGGGCCATTAGCCTAGTACACACCTATGAACATATGAACCTATAGAGACTGCTCACAGTGTATTAGTTTGTACTTTTTAGCTTTTTCTACACTGTTTCATTTATTTTTTTAAAGATTGTTACTGCCTAATAGTCTATTATTTAAGTTCTATTTGATTTTCTTGTTATTGTTTGAACATCATTGTTAAAATGAATAAATATAACCTAATCTGAATCTGATGTTTTCAACCTCTGGCTTCAAGAGTTTGTGGCAAAGACATCCAGTTATCCATGTAGCACACAAATATTATTTTTTCCCTGTGCTTTTTCCAAGGGGAGCAGCCCCCTTGCACATCCTGTATATAAATACAAATATACCAACTCCGAGATCACACTACTTTGAGAAAGCAGGTAAACTGCTTTGATGTCACAGGCAAATCTGCATGACATGTCAATCATGCATCATTTGCATGCTACATCTTAGCCATTAGGCATGTAGATCACTATGGCCATGCCCATTCCTGCGCAAAACGATCTGGGGGGGGGTACTGTTGTAAAACATTGCCGAGCAGTTTGCTGGTCTTATCATCATAGTAGGACTTCTGGGTTAGGCATTTCTTCAACAGATTGGTTTTAACTGACCTGTTGTTCTTGACACATGGAACCAAGAATTGACTACTGATTGGTAACGTGGTTCTGGTTTGTCTCGACAAATGTCTCCGAGCAGGTTAACCAAGATGTTTTTCATGAGGAAGATTTCTGAGATTCAAGAGAATCAGGAAAACATCACTATTATTTCATTTTGACTTCTGTAGTAACTGTTTTTCACTTTGAACTGCACGTTCTACTAACTATTTGACTGCGGGTACTCAGGGTTACTCATGACATAAGTAAAGTCCCATTCTTCGAAAAATGTTTTGAACTGTCGGCTTGCAAACTGTGGCCCATTGTCAGAAATAACTTTTTGCAGACTACCATGTACTGCAAAATGATACTTCATCTTAGTAATGACAGTACTGGATGCTAGGTTAGGAAGTATGTCAATCTTGAGGCAATTGGAGTAAGAGTCTGCTAACACCAAATAATGTTGACCATTCCACTCAAAACTGTTGGTGGCTACTGTCGACCAAAGTAGTTCAGGAAACTGGTTTAGCTGAAGTGGTTCCTTCTGTTGATGTGGCTTAGAACTATTACACACGGAACAAGATAAAAGTCCTTTCTCAATGTGTTGTGACATAGAAGGCCAAAATACTAGAGCTCTCACCCTTCTTTTGGTAGATTCAGTTCCTGGGTGACCACGATGCAAGATAGTAATGTACTCTTGTTGCAAGGACTTTGGAACAATTACTTTTGGACCTTTCATACTTGATACCTTTGTCAGACAAATTCTCATCTCTGTATGAAAAATAAGATTGCACTTCTTGAGGTAAATTAAATTGCTTTGATGGTGATCCTTGAATGATAAAGTAGTTGAGCCTTTGTAAAAATGGATCTGTGGCTGTGTGATCTCTTAACTCATCAAGACATGTGGAAGAAAAATTTCTCACTTCCATGACTTCAAAATCAAGATTCTCATTCTCATGCTGTTCTGTGGTGCTTCTGGTTGATGTGGATAATGTATAAGCAAGATAAAAAAAGTTTGCCTTTCTTGTAGACAAGAGTTAAATTATATTTTTTCCATCTCAGCATCAAATATTGCAATCTGGCTAAAGCTGAATGCATAGGCTTTCTCAAGACAGTGACTAGAGGCTGATGGTCTGTTTCAATCTGGATAGGTCTACCATAAACATAATTATCGAATTTTGAATATACAAACACATCTGCCAAAAACTCTTTCTCAAGTTGAGCATACTGCATTTCAGTTTGGGTAAGCATTCTCAATTCATAGGCAACAGGTTGATCTTCTTGTAGATTGACTGCATCAAGACCAAAATTTGAAGAATCACATGAAAGAGTGGCTTGTGAACATCACAGTATCTCAGAGTTGGTGGACTAGCAATTCTCTGTTTCAAGACATCAAGTGCTTTTAGGTGTTGCCCTAACCAAGACCATGATACATCTTCATGTGTCACGTTTCTAAGCAGTGCTGAAAATTGGCTCAAGTCTGGAATGAACTTGCCTAGATAGTTAACCATGCCAAGAAAACATTGCAGGGCTTGAATATTGTCTGGAGGTGGCATCTCGAGAATGGCTGTTTGTTTTGAAGGGTCTGGTCATAAGCCTGAACTGGTAAATAAATGACCAACATAAGTAACTTCTTGTAGCCTGAATTTGCATTTCTGTGGATTGAGCTTAAGATTCACTTGGCATGCCCTTTCAAGAACGTTTTTGAGGTTTCTGTCATGCTCAGCATCATCATGACCTCCTACTAGTATGTTGTCTACTATGATAGCACAGGAATACCCATAAAAAGTTTATCCATTGCACAGTAAAAGCCTTCACTTGCAGAAGTTATCCCAAATGGCATTCTCAGAAATCTGTACCTGCCAAACAGAGTACTGAATGTAGTGAGCAATGATGATTTCTTGTCAAGCTGAATTTGCCAAAATGAACTCTGCATCTAAAAGAGAAAAAACAGTGGCATTTCATATCAAGGCTCTCAGTGACTTCTTCAACTGTACGCATTGGATGATGAGGCCTTTTTAGCACTTTGCTCGAATCTCATGGATCAATACATATTCTGATGGCATCTGAGCTTTTCTTATGAGCTACCACGATGGAAGATGCCCATTCAGCTGGAGTTGCAACTGCACAAATCACACCTTGTCGCACCATTTAATCTATCTCAGCTTTGACTCTATCCTGCATGGCTACTGGAACTTTACGAGCTGGCCTGATAACTGGACTAACATCTGGATCTAACTTCATGGAGTACACAACTGGAAGCTTCCCTAATTTGTCATCAAAAAGATCAGCATAGGTAGAAAGAATGTACTGGGTGAAATTAGAGTAGTGGTCTTTCAAGCTAACATGATGGACTTCCTTATTAAATGAAATCAGTCCCATTTTCAAACTGTCTTTGAGCCCTAATAATGACTGGAAGTACATCTTGACCACATAAAATAACAAGTCGTAACATCTCCCAGTAGAGTAACAAGAAAGCACTATGGAGCCTTCAGTTTGAATTTCTTCACCTCCATAAGCAACAAGATTCACACACTTTGCCAAATCAAGCCTTTCACCATGGCACACTATAGCAAATGTTTCTGCTGACATAACATTGCACTTGAAACCTGTGTCAACTTTAATCTCTATGGGTTTTCCATTTATCTGAATAGTACAAATTACTTCATACTTTGCCCTTAAATCTACTGCATTGACTGTTTCATAAAGCACTGACACACCATCCACATAAAGACTAGGGTTTTACATCTGTAATTGATCAACTTGTTTCTTAAAATGTTCCCTCTTAATAAAGAATGTGGGCCTTTTGATTTACAAAAAAATTTAAATGATTCCATTTATTGCATTTGTGGCATTGCTGACCAAAAGCTAAATATTTTTCCCTTTTAGATCCATGACATCCACCACAGTTATGACAGTTGGCAATGAAACTACCTTGGGACCCATGCTTTGAGTTTGCTTGCTCACTCTTATGCTTCACTGAGACTGTGTGAACTCTGGAATTTACTAGAAAGTGCTGGGGTTTACCAGTGAGTGCTGCAGGGGCTACAATTGCTGCCATGTGTTTGGACCTGTTTCTTTTAACCGTGTGCTGCATACTATCAACATGAACTTTGTTACTGTGCCTTTTAGAGCTGTTCTCATTTGTAAGCATATTTGTTTGCTTTTCTGTGAGCTCATATATCTGACAAATCTCAATGGTCTTATTCAAAGTTAAATCACTGTCATGAAGCAAAATCTTTCTCACAGCATCATCTTTCATAGCACACACAAGTCTGTATTTTATCAACTCATCCCTTAAATTACCATATCTGCACGTTTTGGCCTTATTTCTCAAGTCAGTTAGATATGCTGCAAAAGTTTCACCAGACATTTGATCCCTTGTAAAAAAATAAGTGCCTTTCCACAGTAACATTTGTATGGGAATTACACATGTCTCTCAATTTACATTTTAAGCACTCAGGGTTCTCCCTTGACTCAGCCTATACAACAATATGATGGTTTTCCTCCTCTCCTGCATAGACAGCAGGTGCATAGCCTTTGTAATTTTGTATGAATAAACTGTTCTGTGAGCTTATAATGACATTCAAATGCACAATGGACTCTCTGAAATACTGTACTTTGTGAAATATGTTACTGTAATACTGTATAAACATGTGAACACTTCTGATAACTTGGATACCCTTAATTAACATGAAAAATATGTGCTTAGCAAAAATGTGCCTATTTCCTTTCATTTTATTTGTTTTATGCAATTCAGACTTTATTTCAAACACTGAGCAAGTTTTAATATCTGAAATTCAGTTCTGACCTGTTTTGCAAAGTATGCACATTGTAGGGATGATTCCATCCTTTATATTCCTCCAGTTTCAACTAAGTGCCTCTTGATCTCGAACTGAAGAATTTAGATTCCATCCTGGAGTTATGTCCCTTAGACATGTCACTTCTAACACCATGTCACTCACCCTCTCTAACATAGATGACAAACAGTTGGGGTATTTCATTTAGATGCTTTAATACATAGAAACACATCAGGATGGATAGTAACATCATAAAATATAAACAAACTGGTTAACAGACATACCTTACATACATACATGCTTACATCTCAACAGCTTACTACAAAATGGCAGTCAGACTTGCACGTGCTCAGTATTTATACACTTGTGCAAGCCCCTGGATAGCTCCTTAAAGGTACATACACACAAATTGATCTACACATTTTAAACCATATTAGAACATATATATTAAAACATATGTTAAAACATAACTCGGAACACATATAAAAATATATGATAAAAACATATATAAAAAGCACATATAAAACATATAAGGAAATTACATTTCATACATAGCTATGTTTCTTCTTAAGTAACAGTTTTATGCTATTTTTACTATTTAAACCTGGAAACTTGTCAGCTCTAAATAAATGTATCCATTTATACTCAGCCATATCAGTATAATTTACAAGATCACCCCCCTCTATTTTTCTTTCAAACTCTTTGTAAAACCTTAAATTTAAAAAGAAATGTTCAGTACTGAACTACATAATGTGTTTATTAAGGGCATTCATCTTTATTTGCCTATAAATCTCACATAGACGAGAACCAATTCTTTCTTTGAATTTCTGGTAAGTTTTTCCTATAAAAAACATTTACATCTTACACAGTTCGCAAAATATATCACATTTTCTGTTAGGCAATTTGCTGAAGCTTTAAATATAAAGTGCTCCTTTGTATTGGATGTATAAATTCATTGTCTAAACCAATATACTGGCAATAGATAACAGTTATGGCATGGGACAGTTCCCTGTTTACTAAAAGGAAACTTCTTATGAGAATTAAATACTTGATCTTTGTAACAGAGTCTTTGTTTTAAGTTGCTTTCCTTTTTATAAATAAAATGTGGTTGCATGTTAATAATTTGAAATTTAAGTATTGGAAAGGCATATAGTAGAGTGGAGAGCAGATAGGTTTGTGCTAATGTAATTTTGGCCAATTTGATCAGGAACCTTTTGTGCCTATATAGACTTCCAAGTTTCTTATGGACTTTTTATTATTAGGGAGGCATGTAAGTCAAATTTTAGGATACTGTCTATTTCCACTCCAAGAAGCTTTGTATAGGTTGTCGGGGATATTACAGTATTGTCTTTGCTATTATGTTAAATGGTGGCCATGAGATAGATGTCTTGTTAGGTTGAAAGAGTAATAATTTAGTTTTGTTTGAGTTCAGGATTAGATGGGCATTGGCTAACAGTGTTTCAACAGAAGTGAAAGATTCCTGTGTTATAGAATGAAGAGCCGATAGAGAAGTGGCAGCATAGGTAAGTGCTGAATACTGTATTATAGAACCATGTGGAGTAACTGTGTGTGGATTATTAGTAAAGACAGAAAAGGAGAGAGCCCCAAGATAGATTCTTGGGGGACACCAATGGCTAAAGGAAGGCGTGGAGATAGATCACCTTGCCATAGAACAGATTGTTGATGGCCAGATAAATAGTTATTAAATCAAGCTGTGGCAGATGGCAAGAAGTATAGTTCAGTTATTACATCTATTAGTTTGTAATTGGAGACCATATCAAAAGCTTTTGATTGGTCTAGAAAGATGGCAGATACAAAATTGTTGTTATTCCTGTAATGATTTACAGTATTCATGAAGGATAAGAAATCAGTAGTGGTAGCATGCGATGGGCAAAACCCACGCTGAGTGTTTGAGAGAAGGTCATTTGTTAGTAAGAATTTCATGACCTGGAGATGAATACATCTATCGAGTAGGTTAGAAAGAGGTAAAAGAATAGCAATTGGATGATAGTTTGTCAGTTCTGTGGAAGGTTCCCCTTTATAAAGTGGGATTACATGGGAGATTTTCCACAGTTGAGGAACCTTGTTTTTGAGAATGGATCTATTTATAAGGATTGATACTGGGAAGGCTATAGATTCAGCTGCAATTTTAAGGTATTCACTGAGTAAGATATCTATGGCAAGTGTAGTAGGTTTTAGTTTCAGGAGCATTTTTTTTATAGTGGCTGTAGGAACTGGGGAGAAACAGAACGAGGCATTGATAATTGTTGAATTGGCTGGTTTGGTATCAGGAGTAGGGGTTTGCTGCTTGGAAAGGGCAATTACAGATTCAGAAAAATGCTTTTTTAAAATGATAGCTGTGGGGACTGTGCCCCCCCATATTCCCTGCTAATTATATATACCAATTCAGGGATCGCAGAACAATGGGGAAAGGGCAAACTCCACTTCCAATATGTTGATTTTTCACAGTATTTTGTAACTGCAACATATTATACTTTCAGCATTTTCTATGGAACTGTATTCTCTTAGTTCAGCTGCACCTACCTTCAGAGGCTATGGCACCGTTAATGCAGCTACCTTCAGAGGCTATGGCACCGTTAATGCCACTCACAATTCCTCCAGTACACACTATTGTGTAAAACACCTTCTTCTGTAGTTACCTGCCTTATTTTAATCACTAAGAAAACAGATCATCAGTTTCCTGGGATATTCCACCCCTTAAACTCTTCTCATCTCCACTGTCCAAAATTTCCATTTCTGTTTCTGCATTTGAGGAACATCTCCTTCAATCTCTCAGAAAAAAAAGGAAGCTGTACTCTTTCAATACTTTTGTCCATTCTGAAGTTTCCCTACACTTTGTACCATCCTTCTCAAATAAAGTAGTTTCTAGTTTAGACTTTCTCCTTGCACTAATATTCATTAAAATGTACTTAATTAAAAAAAAAACATACCCGATCTTAATGTTTACAGACAACCTTAATCAAGGTTATTTACTGCCTTCCAAAACACAGCTGATGTATCTCTTCTAATTAAATCAAATGCATCTGTCCAAATCTCTTTCTTTCTCCTTTAGTAGCTTTACTGAAAATGAATACTGTGAACTACACTTTTTTCTCAAGAAGCTGAAAATCCAACACATTTCACTAAGTGTCACAAAAATAAAAAAAATGTTTAATAAAGTTAAGTGCGTTCATCTAGGATTACTTCTACAGAACTAAACATCTGGTTAAAAAACTCATTTATATACAAACGTAAAAAAATCACAAGTCCCCAATATTCCATTCACAATCACATCTTACTAATAAATATCATATACTGAACTATTTCTATTTAATAATGTTCTAATAATAAATACATTTAAAATGCTTTAATAAAATTGATAGGTTCTATATTTTAAAACACTGTTAATAGATGCACTTTCATTCAAACCAAATAACTCCCTTATTTAAACGTATTCCTTCCATAGACCCCCCCCCCTGCAATAATAAACATTTTCTCCTGTATAAAAAATAAAACTGAGTATGTTTCAAATTCTTCAATATGTCTGGCAAGAGCATTATTCAAATTCCTTTTCTAACTGTTATTCATATATTCATAATTTCTCTCTTTTACCATTCATTCGGTCTTGCCTACATAAAATGAATTGCATTGTTTACATCAGGGTAAGTATACCAACAACTTACTGTTAAAATAAAAGCAACCCTTGATAATCAACTTATCATAAATTTCCACATGAACCTTATTATTTTGGACATATATATAGATGTTTGCACATCCCACAAGCAAATATACCCTCAGACCTTGAAGAGACTATTTTTAACAGTTCATGTCCAACATAGTTTGAAAGTTCCTATCCCTTTTAAATGTAAATTTACGTCTGAAAACAATGTTCACACTTAAGTTATCCATATGCATTATTATTATATTCCAGTTCTCTGTATCTATGTGCTGAATTTCATAAGAATCATTATTACAGATCGTATATAGTTTTATTTCTATTATTCTTACTTAATACTCTCATTAATTGTTTTTTTACCCCCAATAAGGGTTTGCAAACAGTACCTTTCCTCTTAATGACAATTTTTATAAAAAAATTACCATAATTCATCTGGATAACCCCATCTCCTAATCATTTTTTGTAGGTTATCTATCTCTTAAAGAAATTCATCACCTGCAGATACCATCCAGGCCAGCCTAACCATTTGGTCTTTCATTAAATCCTTTTTCTGAATAAATGGATGGTTACTGCTGAAACATAAAAAACTATAAGAGTACGTGGGTTTATGATACATATTCAAGTTAAACCTTATTTCTGCATCTTTATAACTTAATTTACCATAGGAAATTGTATAAGTAAATTTAGAAATTAAATGAGTGAACTAATATCATAAAAGTTCAGGTAATTTTTCTGCAGTTGCAGTAAAAAAAAAACATATATCATCTAAGAATTTGCCATACAGATTTCAATGCTCCTTAAATCCAGTACTGAACACATAATTCTCCTCCCAAAATAGCATCACTATATTAGCAAATACTGGAGTACAGGTGCCACCCACAGAATGTTTAGAAGACAAGGTTATGCATATGAAATTATTGCAAAACTTGTATAATGAAACTGTCATTAAGAGGAAATGTGCTATTTATAAACCTTTATGGGGTAAAAATGAATTAATAACAGTATCAAGTAAGAATAATAGAAACAGAAGTACAGTTATAAAATATAATTCTAATCCTTATGAAATTCAGCTCATGGTTAGAAAGAATTGAGATATAGCAATACATACATACATAGGCTCATAAGCATATACTAGGCTAACAACCACTAGGGCCCTTATATGTGCAATACAAATGGGACCCACAGATTTTGATTTATATAGGTGGTGATTTACTGACTGCCTCTGTCCATCAGATACATAGCAGCCAGTCCAGGGGTAAATTTCTGATTACCCATCCACTGGTCCAGGTTGTGCTTAAAAAGGGATATGGAGGAACTCTGCTTCACATGGATGGGGAACCTGTTCCAGAGAAAAGGAATTTCTGAGAAACAAATATGTCTCTCCAACATGTCCTATTTATCTCACAAACAAAATTTAGGTCTTTTAATCTAGTACTTCTGATGCTGTTTGTTTCATAGATGTGCAAAAGAGTCATCAAAAGAGGGTTCAGAGATGCCCTATATGCCAGGCAGAAATCACCTCTCAGAAGTCTGTATAATACTGAGTAAAAAGACAAGCTTTGGGGTGATCAGCATAGGACACTGTGTTTATTCCATATATTCTTTTTGTAAGGAACCTTTGTGGATCTTTCAGTTGCAGCATGTGTCTGGTCAGGTACATACTGAAAGAGGCATTATACTCTATGATCGGTCTAATGAGGGCTGAGTACAGTGGGATAATGACCTCTCTGGATTTAGATGCCATGCCCTTGCTTATAATTTTAGCAACATAGAAGGATTTTCTTACTATGTTGGACTCATGCTGGTCAAAGGCTGGGTTACTGTCTACAAGAGTTCCTAGATCCCTGACTAGTGAATCAACTTTTTAGGGTGTTTTATTGATGATATAGTTACTTGGGGTGGTAGACATTCCAAGATGTACTACAATGGATTCCTTGGTATTGAGTTTTAAGCCATGACTTTGGCACCCTGTGTTTATCTGCATTAGACCTTTCTGAAGGGTGCTCTCATCTTGGGAGGATTGAATGACAGTTTCCAGTTTACAATCATATGCGAACCTGGTCAGCCAAAAGGCCTTTGTCATTGACTTTGACATCCGAGAAGCAGATGCCAAAGAGGAGTGGGAACAGCATAGAGCCCTGGGGTACTCCACTGGTGAGTGACTTCTTTGTAGAATTTGCCTCACTGACTCTAACCTTCTGAGTCCTATAAGTGAGACAGCTAGCTATACAGCATGTTATAAATGGATTTATACATAGTTCCATAAGTTTGTTGGCAATGCCTGAGTGGGGTATTGTATGAAATGTTTTAGCCAGATCTAGGTTGGTAATATGTACCATTTCCCCTCATCATTACCTCAGTGACCTTTTCAAAGAATTCCACCAGATTCAGTAAGTATGACCTTCCCTTGACAAAACCAAACTGGGCTGGATCCTGTGTCTGGAGAGCTCCTATGTCCTTGCTGATAATTTCCATTATAATTCATTCCATGGATTTGCAAATAAGACTAGTTAGACTGATGGGTCTGTAGTTTCCAGGATCTGTTGAAAGTCCTTCCTTATAAAGGGGGATGACTGTTGCAGTCCATCATTCATGTGGCACAAAGCCTATTTTAAGACTATAGTTAAATAATAACTCCAAGGTCCTGATAAGTATTATTTTAGACTATTCAGGAGGCATCCTGGGATGTTATCGGGGCCCAGTGAGGTCATGTTCTTGGCTTCATTGAGTGCAATCAGTACATGCTCCCTAGTTACAGCTGAAGGGGTTATGTTTTAATAGTATTTCTAAGAGGATGGTTGGGGATGAGGGGAGTAAAGTTGGAACTTGGTTTGCTAACAGGTTTGCTATATTGCCAGGCTTATTGTGAATTTGGCACCTGTGGCACCATTAACCACCAGTTTACTACATTGTTGTGTGCTGCCCACAATGTTTCTAACACAACTGTAAAAGGTCTTATGGTTATCTTTCACCTGGGAGGCTATCTTAACCCCAAAGTTGGCTTTGCCTGACCTAATACGCCTTCTTAGTTGCTTATTTATTTTGATGAAAGAGTTTATATCTTTATGGGAATAACCCTTCCTGATTTTTGCATATTTTTTCCTTTTGTTGTATATCCTGTTTAGTTTGGGATGCCACCAGGGTGGTTTGTTTCTAGAGCTAGTCCTGGGTTTACATCTGGTAGGTGCAGTAGCCTACATGTAGCCATTGACATGATAGTACAGAGTTTCTGAGAGCAATTCAACATAGGCTGCTGTGTTCTCTGAGTTGAATTTTGACAAACCATCACTTATTAACCCATTAATCCCGAGTACTGTCTCACAGCATCTCTGTGCTTACCTCTGAGCGCGCTGAGAAGATAGCAATTGTATGCAGTTGCAGCCGAGTCCCTTCCACAAGCCCATCTAACTTTACACCTGTACTGCAGCTCCACTGTTAATAAATAAGTTGAAAAAGTACCTGAACTTTTTCATGTACTTTCTCAACTTACTTTTCATTGTGGAGTTACACAATGTTCATATTTAACTTTACAGAGAAAATCGGCTGTAAATGCAAGTAATGTCGACAAGCCAATTCTCTGTGCATTGCAAGGAGAGAACGGTGGCAGCCAATCGGATTATTCCACCCCAATCTAAGTTTTCTTTCATCTGTCCAAATAAATAGAGGGTTCAGCAGTAGCAATCCCTTTTCATTTTCTGATATTTTCAGACTTTATTGCTACTGGATCCTGCAATTTATTTGGACAGAACATCCATTTCCATCTGTCTGCCAGTTTTTGACTCTGGAATACAAGCCACGACCTTACAAGATGGCAGCATAGAAAAAAATCAAGCAAAGTACAGCTGCAACAGAGTCCTTTTCCAGAGTAGACGTCAGTTGTTCACTGTAAGTGCTAGCTTGGGAGAACTGTGCCTGATAATGGCTTAGAAGTTTGCTGTTCAGTTTCTGCCCTACTTCTTGTGCAAAGTCTGTACGATCTTGTCCCTGCTTGCAAGCTGCTATCTAATTTGTGTGTGTGTGTGTGTGTGTGTGTGTGTGTGTGTGTGTGTGTGTGTGTGTGAGAGAGGCAGAGTGAGGAATGATAGTAATCCCTGGTTGCATTTTCTGAATGATGAAATCCCATTTAGTGTTACATTTAGCCAAGAAGCTAAGGGAAGTGTCTGTATGTTCTTGTTCCTGCTTGAGCCCTTTGAACTGCAGTATATGGATCACAGTGCCATCTGGGAACTCATGAATCATTATCTCTGCAAATGTGCAAAAAGATTTGCTCTGCAAGCATGTGTATTATTTTCTCACTACATTGCAACCTTTAGTGTTCTGCTCTTGGATCTGTAAATGGTGAATTTATTTTATAATTTCAGCTGTTCACAAGATCTTCCCAATACACAAAGTAGCTCAACTGACACAGTTTGAAACAATAAATTGAACTCTTTTTATATACCTATAATAAAGCTTAATCACATCAGCAACAGAACTGTGAATGAAGACAATAAACATCTCAGTCCTAGTTCCCTAAATGCCCTTTCAGTAATTATCTTTTATTTAGCCCAATATCTAGCTTAAATTCAATATGTCCCATTTATGGACAGCTTTTCAGTCCATTAATTTCTGCATTGGCAGTCTTGCTGCTTTAATTTGTCCAGTGAAGAAAGTGCACACAGTATCAGCACACATATTAATTGCAATTACAAACAGATCGTTTTCTATTTCATGTGGGTCAGTTAATTGCGATGTCATTATACTGAAGTGAGTGTGTGTGTGAGATTGACATGGTTTGCAGTAGCTGAAGCCCTATCATCTCTTTTTCGCAGACAGATGGTATCGATCGCAGGCAGCAACATTCGAATGATAATAATGAGGAAATCCCATTTAGAGTGTTCCCTCGGCTTCTTGGCTAAATGTAAGTGCCCCAGACGCGATCTGCCAGTGGTGCGGCAGTGCACTGATTTCCAGGATTGTATTTGTGGTTATAGGTCTAAGAGGCAATTATTTGTCTTGCATTTTTGCTTGATGCATTTACCTTCTCTCATCGGCCTTCTATTTCTTATGACGCTGTGCATGAAATGTGAGTAATGCCTTGCTGTTCTTTGATCATTTTCGCTGTTAGAGCAAACACAGCAATCAGGTATGCAGTTATGATAAGATAATGGTAACTATGCGGTAAACATGATGGAAGGCATAGTAGGTTCATAGGTTCATAGGTGGGTACTAGGCTATCTGCCCGAAGGCATTTATAAGCCTAGCCAGAATGTGTTGGCTTTCGCTGTCCCCTTAGATTAGTTCCCTGTGCCTCTGTCCAGCAGAGCCACTTAAGTGATCCCCAAGGTAAACTTTCTTTTTCCCATCCACTCGTCAAGGTTTCTTTTGAGGACCTCTGTCTAATGTAGATTGGGATCTTGTTTCAAAGCATGGGAAGTCTCTGGGACAGGAATCTTTCACTCCAGCATGTCCTCTTTATTGTTGTGGTAAGGTTTAGATCCCTAGAGCATGTGGCTCGAAGGGATAAGGTTTTCTTTAGGTGGAGCATGTCCATCAATTCTGGGTTGGACATGGCCTTGTATGTCAGGCAGGGATCACCTCTGAGTAGGCGGTATGCAACTGAGTACAACTGGAGTTTCTTCAGTCAAGCTGCATAGGGCATCTGTTTGAAGCCTTCGATCCTCTTGGTGAGGTACTTCTGTGGTCTTTCCAGCTGTTGCAGGTGTCTTGTAAGGTACATCCCAAATGGGGCATTGTACTCTACGATAGGTCTGATGAGTGATGAGTAGAGGGCCACAATTACCTCTTTTGATCTGGATGCAAACCCTTTTGTGATTAGGTGGGCCACGTAGAAGGAATTTCTAACCACTTTGGCAATGTGATTATCAAAGGTGAGATTACTATCTACTTGGGTCCCCAGATCCCTTATTACATCTTCCGTATTTAGGGGACTGCCACCTATGTGGTAGTTTGTGGGTACTTTGTTTTTTCCAAAGGGGATGACTATGCATTTTTTGGCATTTAGCTTGAGGCTATGATTTTGACACCAGGTATCCGTCTCAGTGAGACCCTTTTGGAGGATGTCTGTGCCCGCCGGAGAGTCAATTATAGCCCCTAGTTTACAGTCATCCGAGAACTTGGTCAGCCATAGTCCTCCTGTGCTTGCCTGTACCAATGAGAAGTATATGCCGAACAGGAGGGGCCCAGGACTGAGCCCTGGGGAACACCACTTGTAACCAGTTTAGAGATGGACCTAGCTTTCACAACTGTCACCATGTGGGTTCTGTCCATGAGCCAGCTGGCAACCAATCTTGTGATGTAGGGGTTTATGTTCAGGCTGGTGAGCTTGTCTACAATACCAGAAATGGGAATGGTGTCGAAGGCCTTAGCGAGGTCTAGGTAGGCTGTGTGTACCACCTTTCCCTCATCTATAACCTTGGTAACTGTCTCAAAGAAGTCCACCAGGTTTAGGAGGCATGATCTGCCCTTAACAAAGCCAAACTGGGTAGGGTCCAGTGTTTGAAGGTTCCCAATGTCTCTGTTAATGAGTTCCATGATGATGCGCTCCATAGCCTTGCAGACCAAGCTAGTCAGGCTTATAGGGCGATAGTTCCCAGGGTCTGTTGTGGCTCCACCTTTGTGGAGCAGGATAACCGTTCCTGTGCACCACTCTATGGGTATGTAGCCTGTGGAGAGGCGGAGGTTGAACACTGTGTTTAGGTGAGGGGTTAGTTCATCTTTAAGCTCGTGTAGGATGCAACTTGGGACACTGTCCGGTCCCATTGATGCTGAGTTTTTGGCTTTGGAGAGGGCTGTTTTAACCTGAGTGTCTGTGATTTCAGGGACTCTACATTCTTCTTGTATGGTTATGGGTCCTTTTGGGGGTGAGATGGGGGTGAAGTTTGCGCTGAACCTGTGTGCCAGGATGTTGGCTATATCGGCCGGTTCAGTGTATTTTGTACCATTCTGCACTAACTCCGAGCAGATCTGAGTATTGCCACTTAGATTCTTGACATAGCTAAAGAATGCCTTGTGGTTATCTTTGGAGTCCTTGTCAATTTTTCTTTCAAAGCTCGTCTTGGATGATTTTATGGGGGATCGTAGTTTCTTGCTGATACCGATCAGGGATGTCTTCCCTTCTTGGGATTTTACTCTTTTCTGTACTAGTTTCCTCCTTCTATTGTATAGCTTGTTTATGGCAGGAGTCCACCAGACTGGTTTCCTTTTCTTGGAGGAGTGAGTCTTGGTTTTGCTTGGGATGGCACGATCCATGCATTATTGTAGCTGCCCATAGAATGCATTAGTAAAGGATTTTGCAGCTTGGACAGTGTTATCCTTCAGCATGGGGGCTTTGAAACTTTCCACCTCGGTCTTAAGTAATGTGAAGTTTGCTTTTGAAATGTTTTTCATAGTGGCTTTCTTGTCCGGGGGAGGAGGCGGAATATCGATATCCAAAGTGATTTGTTTATGGTCAGATCTAACCAGTGAGGGGTTGACCTCTGGTGTGGAACACTGGTCGCCCATGTTGGTGATGACCAGGTCCAATATGTTGTCACCTCTGGTGGGAGTGTTGACCAGTTGAACCAGGGCATTTGGTTTATAAATTCTAGGAAAAGTTGGGCAAGGGAGTTAGTACTCGAGTAGTTCTCCCAGTTAATGTTTGGGTAATTGAAATCACCTAATATTAGGGTGTTTGGTAGGACCTTTATGTTTCTCAGTGTTTCCAGAAACGCGGAATGGGGGTTCTGGGACATGGTGGGTGATCTATAGTAAGCTACAATTTGAATTGCAGTTTTGCCCATTGTTAATTGCATGTGGATGATCTCTGATGCATCGTGCTGTGCCACTAATCTGGAGGTGTGGGTATCCTTGATGAATATCGATATCCCCCCGCCTTTTGTATTTCGGTTTGTAATGGCATATATTCATGCTCAGTAGTTTTAGCAAGCAGAAAGTTGACAGCTACACACACATATGCCAAATAGTGATAATATATGCACAAAGACCAAAAAGTGGTTCTGTTTGTTAAGGTAGTAGGCTAGTTTGAACCGGTTCAAAGATTTAAGTGTAGAGCAATGTTCTGAATTGTGGGGATGGCATGCTACAAACCAAGCTGCTTTGTTATAGCATAGTTCTAGTTTAGAATAAGAGAAGATCTGGATGTTGGTAAGGATGGGTGAATCATAAAGCAGAGAATGAAGGATATATGAACTAGCTAGTGTTAGTCTACAGGGTGATGGAATTTTCTGTGTTCTGTAGAGCATGCCGAGTTTTGGGGTTAAGGAGAAGCTGATTGTCATTTCCCCAGTTTTCAGTGGAATTAAATGGAATGTCAGAGATGGTTTGAAGGTGGAGGAGACTATCAGATATGAAGATAAGGCAAATAGACTCGCATATTTTATAAGAGAAGCATGTTGTGCAGCTGTGTGTAAGTTATTAATAAATATGTTAAAGAAGGGACCTGTGATATAGCCTTATGGGATACCTGTAGTGACTGGCAGATAAGGAGATTAAACAGAGGGTTGAGCTTGATGGATAGTAAATGCAAATGAAAAGGTGAAGTTTGAAAAAGAAATGGAAAGTGAATTCACCTGTGCTGATTTGTGCTGATTTGATCTGGCTTGACAACGAAGAAGATGATAAAAAGATGGTTTTCTGGCACTGGACAAATAATGTTGATATTGCACTCATATTCTGCAGAAGTAATACAGTTGTCTGGATTTCTAGTTCACTGTGCTTGACTACCAGATTCCTTAGGAGAAGAGTTATTAATGGAACCATACCATATAAATAAGAGATGTGCTAAAATATGAAACAAGACTGTGGAAACCTTTTGACAAATTGTATTGAATAACAACTAGTGTCATGGATGGATAAGGGAAGGGGGAGATATTTGTGATTAAATGTCATTGTGAAAGGAGAAGTTGAGGATTATTTGAATTTTCTAAATAACAAATATATTATTAAGTAACAGATTGATTAAAAAAGTTCCTGAGTACTGAAAGGGCCTGGAGGTTGCCTTTTTCTGTAAATGAGAGCCCTAATAAAAACATACAATTATTTTGGAATGGTTTCATTCATAGTTTGAAAAGGGATGAATGTTGTAGTAGCCTTTGTGACTTACAAATCTGAGTTGAAAAGAAACTCGACCGGTGTTTGAAGTCCATGATTTTAATGTGATCATATTAGAAGAGCAACCTCAGTTTATCTGGTTTGTGTAAAACTGTCTAAAATAGAAAATAAAATATAAAATGACATTTCCAGCTCCTTAATGTATTTTCCTCACTTGAGTGTATTTATTTACTAAGTTACAGACACCAATGGATAGATTATAGGGATTACCTCAATTAATGGGTTATGACGCAGTGGAATCCAACTAAAAGGCCAGAGTGTGGAATTGGATGATTAATCAGAAGACCAAAATGAAATAGGTAGAAATAGTTTTTACATGTTTAGTTGTTAATTCCTGGTGGCCAAAGTGAAAATAGTTATCTGTGTAGTTCTTCTGAGACACAACAACAGTCACAGTGATCACATAGCAAAGAAGTGGACAAACATAATATTATAGCTAATGCCTGCTCATGGAAGATATGATATGACACTAGTAGGTTACCAAACAGTTTAAATAAATGTATTACAGTAGGTTGACTTGCCATAGGGGTGGTGGGTGATTCAAAAAAAGGTCTAGCAATCTACTTTCATCCTTTACATGGCTAACAGACCCTGTGGATGTTGGCAAGTGTTCACAGAGTCACTACAGCAGTCAGGTGCAACTTGATAGCATTGGATAAATGAAAACGACTATTAAGAAAAAAATGTAATGTCTGGTAAGATAGAGCACGAAATGGTAAGCATGCTGATGCTCTGTCCCTTTCTAGATTAGCTTTATAGTAATGCATAACGTCTATGAATTAAAATCTGTCTACCTGTCAGGAGAAAATGTTAAACTCTGGTAATGTACAGTGCTAAATCATAAGATACTCAATGCATTGCTCGTAACTGAGTTAGATTCATAATAATGCAGCAAGTCTATGAAATAAAATTCTCTTTCTGCTCATATCTTAACATGCTATGCCATTAATACAAGTTGTGCTTTTGTTAAAAGGATACCCTGTGCTTTAAGGTAAAAGGGTACCCAGTGCTTTAAGGTATGCATGTGTGTTTCCTGGTGTGTCTTTGTTAAACTTGGAATGAGAAAACAAGTAAGAGTTACTGAGTAAGTGTCTTGGCTAAACTGGCAATGACGTCAGTTATATTCCAAAACTGACTGTTATAAAATGTGTTTCAAAGTTCTCAATTTATGTAACTTTTTAAGCAGAAATAACAGTCAATGACATGTAAAATAGGAGAAAAATGTAACTGAGAAGGAGGATTGCTCTTATAAAATAAGACAAATGGTATTTACTTATTGCTATTAGAGTATTGTATTTCTATTTAAATATGTGATTTGACTTGCCTTGTTGATGTGTGTATTTAAGGTAATGTGTATCTTTATGGAACTTAAGTGGTGGGACTTTACCCTAACTACAATTTTGTGTTTGACTTTATTATTTGGTAATAAAGAAATGTTATACTTTATTTCCATTGTAATCTGTATTGCACTAAGAATGGAAGATCTGATAAGAGGTCATGCTGCTATGTGTAAATTACTTTCCAAGATTAACTAGAGTTTTATAATATTGTTTTTTTTTATTTGAAATTTGGGTGTTGGGGTGAACTCTGTTGCCTATTCTATGTAGTAAAATTCTTAGAGATTGTCACAGTATGTATTATATTGTATAACAGATGACTGCTTTCAGAATTCTTTAAAAATTTTGGTTTCACCAATGCCTGCATTGATGTAGTCAAATTATTATGTGCAAAACTGAGAAAAGAGTTTAATTCACCTTTTTTTAATTTCTCCAAGTCTTTTGGGTTTCTAATTCCATAATGGGAATGGACTCCATTCCTAAATCAAAGTACAATTAAAGTTCATGAAATTAGTACTGTTTCAGTCTTCAGTGTCAGCCAGAAGTGCTCTTCGCAGCACTCACAATGTGCCCAGTAATGACTCCTTCTGCAATTAGTACAGGGTTACATATATTGGTAACATATCCAAATACGATTATAGATTCTTTTTTATACCTGTTGCTCCTACTATTGGAACTGTCTGGGTACCTTTCTTCCACATTGCTCTCTTTTCTGCCTGCAAATCCTGATATTTTATGATTTTGTGTCTCTTTGTATGCAAAACACTGTAGTCACTGGATGTGGTGATTTCAATGGTCAATGCTACTTTTGTCTTCTTTTCATGGACCAGTATATCTGGTTTTCTAGCATCTGTGTTTTGAAATGTTGGTAATGGATGATCCCATGTGATATAAACCTCATAATTTTTTATGATGCTTTGTGACTCATTTTTCCAGTGTTTTTCAGCCACTTCAGTACCATAATGTTTGCACAATCTCTACTGCAACAGTCTTGCCACATTATTATGCTTTTTAATATACAGTCCTTCTGTCATCAGTATGTCACAACCAGAAACAAGATGTGCAACTGTTTCCAATTCTGATTTACAAAACCTACATTTGTCTGTTTCTCCCACATGTTCAATGGACTTTGTAAACCAATGTGTACGTAGCCCACTATCTTGTGCCACCAATATTAAACTTTCATCTCTTGGTTAGAATTTGCCTTTCCTTAACCATTCTTGCATTTGATCGTGATCAACATGAGGTTATTCCAGAAGTTATCTATACTTGCACCTATATGCATTTTCAGTGTTTCTTTTTCTAGGATCCAACTTGCAGCCATGGCCTAAGCTGTTAAGTAGACAGCTTACTGGGTTAATGAAAAATGGAATTTTTTTCTTCCAACGACATCTTATCTGCCTAGCTAAGGAAAGCAAAAGCTGATTGCTGATCCATGCAGGCCTCAACGGAGTGTAGTCTTTGGAGGCAGGAAAGCACTGAAGGGCGTTGTGCCCAAACTTGTCTTTTACTCAGCTTAGCTCACTGCTTGGCAAATGTATTCATCATCCTCAATTTCACTGTCATTACTTCAAGGATCAGCTTATGACTTTGTTGGCAACATTTGAGACCCATGTAGTATAAGAATTGTTTGAATGTAGAAAAGAAGAGGTTATCTAATAATATGTACCAAATCATGACTTGTATGACTTGGCTGCAATAAGTACGGAATAATGTCTGAATGCATTTGTGAATGCCCATGGCCAGTGCAGATGGTTTGTATGTTTTGGTATTGTTGTATTCCATCCAAATATAACACTGGTTGTATAGAATATGCTGTTGTAAACTGTGGCCGCTAGGTTTTTTATAGTATAATTCTTCTCATCTAATCATTTTATCCGCAATATAAGAGCAGCTTGCAAGGCTGATTGACATTTCATTGTCTGCTTATAGTAGTGCGGTTTATCCCTCCACACAGTCTCCCTCCCCTCTGGTGTATTGCATGTCTGCAGGTCAGGGCAAGAGGCTTTAAATTAACTCCCTCCTTTGACTCCTTATGGCCATTGCCGGAAGTATACGTAAATGGAAAAGGCAGACTGCTGGCACTGCATGCAATCAGGGGTCATTGCTGCTACCAGCAGTCTGAGTGGGTAGCCAGCACAGGTATGGGACACAAATGATGCATCATTTTGAAGCTGACATTGAGACACAAAACTTCTATACTGATATGTATCTCCTGTCTGTTACAGGTGATGAGATAGTATGCTTTGTTTCTCAATTATGATAAATGTAATATTTATCATATTTCTGTGAATATCTCCATAAAGGAGCATCACACATTAATGGTTAAGGTAGCATTTTAAAGCTGACATTCATACAAACAAATTAAATACAAATTGTATGGGTCTACATGGTACATTCACCAAGATATTGTGCTTTGTTTTTCCATAAAGGTAAAAAATATGACCAATATCAGCATTCCTTGGCATATATTTAATAATGACTTAGATACACACTGTAAGCATTTACACTGTTGGAAAGGTCAGTGTCTGCTGAACAACTTTCACATTTACATTTTTGGTCTAGCTCTTCTAGTTAGAGTCATGAACATTTGTTTTCTCTATGGTATTACAAATGGGTTTTCTGAAAATGAGCTCAGGCTGCACTGTTGTTCCTATGGTGGAAGCAAGCAGGCAGCATTTTCTGAGCTGTTCCAGAGTGAATGAGCTAATAAAAGATAATTTGCCTTGGAATAATTCTTAACTGTTAGTGGTTTTAATGGGATTACAGAGTTGATTTTGAAGGAGACAGGTTTATTGTCAGACCTTAACAAGGAGGATGAGACATTGGGGGGAGTGCAGTGTTCTCCCATATTTGTGAGTATGAGGTCGAGTATTTTGGAGCATCTAATGTGTATATTCATTATTTGGTCAAGGATGTTTGTATTTATGAAGTCCAGGAATCTCTGTGCCTGCAGACTTGTGCTATGTAGTATTCCCAGCATACAAAGAAGTAATTAAACTCATTCATGATTAGGGTATTAGGTTGGATGGTAAGTGTCTCCAGTAGGTCCAGCTCTGCATTGTGTGCTTTTGGGGACATGGAGGGTGACCTATAGCTGGCTAGGATATGGTATGGGATTGTGTCTATGCTGATCTGCACATGGAGGAACTCCAGCATGTCATCCTGTTTGTCCACACTAGAGGTATGTTTGTTACTGATGTACGTTGAGACACCTCCTCTAGTCCTTTTCTATTCAACTGTTGGCCTAAAAGTGAAGGTGGCACTGAAACCTTGCACTGCCAGGGTACAGTGTGAGGAGGGTTTGGGTGGAGTGTACTTTTATTTTTGTTTTGGCTCCTGGCATTGAGAGTAACACTCTGAGGTTCATTTGATTTGATTTGCTATGTCAGCAGGCTTGCAAATTTGGCATTATCTAAAAAAGGTGCTATGGTGTGGGTAAAGTTTTAGCCAGTATTTGAAATCATAGCTAGCAGGGGTGCAGAACATCCTTGGCAAAGCAATGTGATCAGTTAACCTTGTCCTCCCATGCTGACAAATATTGGATCCCCTTAGAATGTCACCAGAAAGGCAGCAAGTTGTTTAATTCAATCATTTTTTGCTTATATTGTGACATCATCCTCAGTGATGGTAATATGCTACTCAATGCTAGGCTCATCCCAGTCTCAGTCACATAGTCTATATATATATGGCCAAAGGGAATAAGGTTAACGTAGAAAATTATGACGAGTTGATTATCAAGGATTATTTTAACTGTAGCACTAATGTGTTGGTGGTATACTTTGCATGATGTAGATAATGCAGTTCATTTTATGTAGGCAAGACTGAGTGAAAACTAAAAGAGAGTATGCGAATGTACAAATGATATTAAGAAAAATAATTTGAATAATGCTCTTGCCAGGCATACTGATAAATTTGAAACACATTGGTATGTATTTTTGTACAGGAGAAAATGGTTATTAATCCAGGAGGGGGCTTGGGGTGCATGGAATAAGCAATTTGAATAAGGGAGTTATTTTGGTAGATGAAATTAGTGGCAAATAAGCCACCTGGTTTGAATGAACGAACATTAATTAACAATGTTTTAATACAGAAAATATCAGTTTTAGTGAAGTATTTTAAATTCAATTATTATTAGAACATTATTAAGTAGAAATGGTTTAGTATATGAGGATGTGATTGAGACTAGTGTACTGGGGGACATGTCATTTTTCACATGTGTATATCAATAAGCTTTTGAAGCAGTATGTTTAGTTATGAAGAAATCCTAGATGAAAGTGCTCAATTTTATTAAAATTTTTTTTATTTTTATGGAACTTTGTGGAGTGTGTTTTTTTTCAAGTTTTTGGTTACCTGCTCATCTGTGATTTTGGTTTTGAGTATTTGAGAGAGCATATTTATGGCAATGACTTAAGTGGTCAACACAGCATGCACACACAGTAACTGACAGTTACCGAGTTACCTGCATTGGTGGACAGTTTAAATTTGCTGATGAATCCACTATCCCCATTAGTGGTGAGCACAGCCACATTCGAGCCAAATGGACAAACATCATTTACATCACATGGCCCCAATAATCTAGAATGACCTTTGACCCAGTATTTAATTACTATAGATCAGACAGAACAGAATTTTTTTCATCAGGGGGAGTACAGACTGGAATGGATGTGATGTGTGGTACTGGAATCTGGAATCTAATGGAGGTGATTAAGAGAATGTAAATATATGTGAGTGACTGAAGCAATATTTTGCTCACTCACCATGATGTGGTCAATAATTAAGCCTTGATAAACAAATGCTAGAATTTGAAAAGAAACTTTTGAAATTTAAGAAATTACAAATAGAGAATATTTACTTCACTGAATGTCTAAAGACTTGTCAGATTCCAAAAGGTCTTTGATACTGGAACAATCCAACAGGTCTTGTTTCTGAGCCAGATCTCCATATGGAACTGATTAAGTTATTTGACAAGCAGTTATATGAATTCATTGAAATAGTGATGAAAGACAATAAATACTCACTTGATAATTTAGAAGTGGGAATTGCCAACATAAATAAATCTATAATGGAAGATTTATTTTTTATAACTAATAAACTTAAACATCAAGCGATATTCAATAAGGTAGAGAAGGTGTGTAATGTTTTGAAAACTAGGAAGGAGAAAAGGTTAGAAAGGGATACATTGGACCTAAATGTATTTTGACAGATGCAATAATGGAGGAGGATGCACATATGGTGACTGATATAATGAATGAAGAGGAGATGGACAGACTTAGAGATGAGTCTGTCCCTTTAGGACAGATGCTGCCTCAACATTTAGACTGCTTAAAGAACCAGGGGCACTCTGCTCAACAGTGATAGACTTACTGGCAAACTTACAATTACAAAACTCAAGGAAGGAATCAGAGAAGCAGAATGTGTGGAATGAAGAGAACCAGCATGATAGTACATCACTATTAAAAATTCAATATATATCTGGGGACTTTGCTATATATAGCTTTGGTTTGGTACTTTTGAATTATGAAAACTCTGACTTATTTGAGAAAGGACTGACATTTATACCTACTAGAATGAATAACTTTGCTGAAACTATTACTGAATTCAGAATGTACTGACAAATTGAAGTTTGTCTTTATAGTTTGGTAATGACATTGTTAATGGCAAATATGAAATTAATGATTTACTGAAAAATAGTGATTTTACTCCTTTCATGCATCCCATGTTAAGCTTATTTGGCAAAATACATGACAAGGGTTTTAGCAGGATTTTAACTCATAAAAATAAAATGTTAAGAAAGTATAATTTAACTATTAAAGAAAAGCAACTTTTAGAAAGTATTTATTGTGATAAAAATATTAGGATCATGAAAACAGATAAAGGTGGGGGGCTTGTCATTACAGACCACACAGATTAAGTGGGGAAATGTGAGGACAATTTTTGACTTGTTTCAAAGTGATACATATATGGAAGTTTCTAGAAATTAGATAAATATTTCCTGTTCTAGAAATGATGCAAGTTTAATGGACATATTGACTCAAGGATGTACAGATCTTAATACTTAGCAATATTTGAAGATGGATAAACCTAAAATGCCAAAGATTTTTGGAATTCCCTAGAGTTATAAGAATTTAAATATTTTCCCCTTGAAACCAACTGTTGACGCAGGGGGTTCAAAGATGTACCCCATAACCAAATATACTGATGATAAATTTAGGAGGATATATGGTCAGTTTTTGCATCTTTTAAAGGATTCTTGTTTCCATCTCAAACTTACCCAGTAATGGAGCTGTGGGAGGCAGCACAGAATTTGCATATTGCCCTACAGGGGAAAAGTTGTGCAGACTAACTATTTTGGGTATATACTCTGATGGACAGTATCCCCAAGGTAGGAGAACATGGATCACAGACTACACACCAGGGCAGGGCTAGCTATTTGATGGTGAAAAATATGGGTCTGGGTGATTCGGTCATGTTGACTAATGTTGCTAAAATTGGCATAGGCATTTGGTGGCGATAAGTGGGTTGAGGATCCAACCTACACCAGGAACCCATGCTAATGGTGGGGTGAATGTGCCTATAGTGGCCAGTGAGTGTGTGCTGGCCACAAAGCCAGCAGCCATGGGTCAATAAGCTACTGGCTGGCTGGCCAGTGCCAGTTGCCCAGCCTGGATTACCTTGGATAGCTCTTTTGAGCAAAAGCTGAATGCAAAACCAATAAATCTGCCAAACATAAACTAATCATTGCTACACTCAATGCAGGTTCAATGATAGGATGGAGCTTGAAAATAGATTATTTATTTATTTATATTTGTTGACCGGGAGTGTCCGACTGGACGTAGGTCCATTTTCAGCGGAGGCCCGGGGAGAAAAGCTCCACAGTTAAAATAAACAGACAGTAGTTACATTGGATTACATAGCGATTAACAATTTACATAGCAATTACTTGCAACATATTTACAGATGAAGAACATAGTACATCAGTAGACAACTAAAATCTTTATCTGTGAAGTACATAACAGACATTAACAAATGTTACAATAAGAAGTTCCTGCTGTATAATAATTACTAGGCTTATGAGCATCTGAGCTTGCTATAATCAAGGTAGTGAGTGGAGTGGAAAGAAAGGTAGTGGTTGGATGGGGTGGGTGATATTAGAGTGGGGGTTGCAAGGGCATAGCCAGCATGTTTTTAGGTGTGCTTTTAGTAAAGTTTTGAAGTGGGTGCATGATGGTATGGAGGTAATTGTGGGTGGGAGGGAGTTCCATAATGTGGCTATGATGCAAGAGAATAGTGCTTCACCAGCAGAGTTATTGGCTTTAGTGATCTGCAAGTGATTTTTGTTGCTGGATCTTTTGTTGATGGAGATTACATGATGGTATGGAGGAGGCTGGACATCCTGGGTATCCAAGAGGCAAGATGGAAGGGCAGTGCAGCAAACCCACTTGGCTTGGAATCCACAGTCTAATATTCAGGAGGAGGACAGTCTAGAAAAGGTGTGGGAATTGTGGTGTGGGAGAGGCTTCAGAAGCCAATGAAGAGTTTCATCAAAATTAGTGGCAATCAGACGCCAGCCTAATGATAGGGTAATATTCATGATCTCTACCAGTACCCCCACAGGATGGTTTCATAATTCAAAATCTCTGCCTATACCTCACAGCATGGTTGTGATAGTGAGGAGAAGAGTGCATTCAGACAGCAGTCACAGGATCAACTAGATAAAGCAAGACAACATGAATTTGTGTTAATAATATGTCACTTGAATGCACATATCGGGACAGACAGAATAGGATATCATGACTGCCTAGGTACATATGGGTGGTGCAACAGGAATAAAGAAAGTGAGGACATTCTAGACTTCTGTCTGGCAAATGGCCTGCTAGTAGCCAACACATGGTTCAGACAATCACAAGATCATATACAAGAGTGGCCAATATGAACTCAGGAGGACGTGCTCCTAGTAATAAAAGGGCACTGGCAATGGCATAGAATCAGTGATTGCAAAGTCATGCCCAGTGAAACAGCTGGTCCACAGCATAAACCACTGGTTGCCAGAATCAGACAAAAGCAAAGGTCAGAGAGGGCTCTAAGGTCAACAGAGACCAGGCTGAAGATTTTGAAGTTGACTGTTTTTCAAGGAATTAATCAGGGCTCTAGCACCCGTAAGAAGAGGAGGAAATAGAGTGGAGGAAGAATGGCAGTGCCTCAAAACAGCATGTGTGAGGACTACAGAGCAGATATGCAGCTGAGCTAGGTAAGGATATAAGGTACATAAGGAAAGCTGGTGGTTGACTGCAAAAGTCCAGAAAGTCATCAAAAGAAATAAGGAGTGCAGGAAAAAGTGGAAGATAGAAAAGACAGAACAGTCTAGGAAGGAATGCTGGTTAGCCAACAAGGGAGCTAGGAAAGGAATTGCAATAGCACAGAACAAGGCTTTGGAGGCATTCTTACAGCTTCTGGAAAGTGACTCAGTAGGCAGCACAAAGAAATTACGTCAGGTTGCAAGGAAAACCAAGAAAGATAACACAGTCAGGCACTCTTCATAAGGGATGTCAGCAACAACCTGCTCACCAATCCACAGGACATCAAAGGCAGATGGAAATAGCACTTCCCGCAGATTCTGAATGACGAAAATGTAACAGAAGCTGTACTGCCCCACACATAGCCTGTGATTATAGAAGAGGAGGTCCCCACACAGAAGAAGTAAGAACAGCACTAAGGAAAATGAAGTCAAAGAAAGCATAAGACTCAGAAGAGGATACAGCGGATATGATAAAAGATGTTGGGTGAGATAGCACTGAAATAGCTCCTGAGGGTACTCATAGCAGTGTGGAGAGAAAGGCATATCCCAGCATGCTAGTGCCAGTGTACAAGAACAAAGGGGACATTCACAACTGCAGGCAGTATTCAGGTATCAAACTCCTGTCACATTGCAGGAAAATTCTTGAGAGGGGTGACTGGCAAACGAATATGCAGAGCAGAAGAAAGTTAGATGGGAGATGAGCAGTTTGCATTCATATCAGGATGCAGCACAATTCACTCATTGTTTACAATGAGACAAACAGTTGAGAAGAAGCTGGATATGATGGAAGAGTTCAACTGGGCACTCCTAGACATGGAGAAAACATATGACAATGTCCCAAGAAAGCTGATTTGGGCAGTCCTGCTGTGGTTCAAAGTCCCAGAAACACTGACAGAACTAGCGCAAGCTATGTACAAGGACCCAATGCCTCAAGTACAAACAGAGTTCAGTCTCACAGAGGGAGTCCCCACTGGGTGTGGATATGCATCGGGGTTCAGCTCTGAGCCCACTGCTGTTCATATTGGTAATGGACTACTTTATCAAATGGGACAGACCAACAAAGTTGCTGTATTCAGATGGTGAGATATTACAGACAGATTCTGAGCAAGAACTTCAGCAAAGGATGGGGGAATGGAATACAAAACTGAAGGCACATAGGATGAAACTGAGTACAGATAAGATAGTTATAATGGCAGCAAATGGGGGAAGTCAGAAGAAGCTGAGAATTGAAATCAAAGGGAAAATAGTGCAACAGGTTAACAGCTTCAAGTGTCTGTGAGGGGTGTTTGAACAGAAGGGAAGTCTGAATGAGGGGGTCAAATCTTGAATCACTGAGGTTGCAGCCAAATGGTACAGTGTCAGGTGTAGTATATAACAACAAATAATAAAGAACCTGAAAAGTAAGGTGTACAAAACAGTGCTGTGACCAGTACTACTGTATGGTACAGAAACCTAGGTAGTAAAAGCAGTGCAGCTGACAAAAAGTACAGTTTTGTACCTACCATAAATGTAGATGTTCGAGGATTCCATTGCTGCAGTCCTGACTATTGGGTATAGTCCGCGTCCAGTCGGCCCGAATACCAGAGTATAAGGCTGACGTCGGTCAGGGCGCATTAGACTGACGTCAGTACGTCAGGGTACTAATGCGCATGACCGACGCCATATCCTCAGTCTTTTCTTGCCCCAGATGTCAGAAGACCCTAAAAAGACAAGTCCCCAAAAAACCTGCACCAAAAACATGTACAATATATACAACAATATATACAAAAACATAAGCATGTAACCTCACCTACACAACCACCCCTAAATACAGAGGGGAAGGAGGGAGGGTAAATTGGACTGCAGCAATGGAATCCTCGAACATCTACATTTATGGTAGGTACAAAACTGTACTATGTTCTTCGTCTTCCATTGCTGCAGTCCTGACTATTGGGTAGAATCCCAAAGCAGAGGTAAGGGAGGCTGGCAAACTATAAAGAAGTAGGAGCTGACAACATGCCTTGTAAAACAGCTGTGGCAAAACCAGCCCTAGACTTAGAGTAGATAGGAAGGTGGTAATGCTTAGAGAAAGTATGCACTGAACTCCAAGTAGCTGCTTCCAAAATATCCTTAGTTGCCACCCCCCTTAGAAATGCTGTTGAAGTGGCAGTAGCCCTAGTGGAATGAGGCCTAATCCCAGCTGGAATCTCCTTGCCATGATGGGAATAACAAAATGCAATGCAAAAGCCAATCCACCTAGAAATAGTTTGTTTTGACACAGGCTTGCCCTGAGAACTCAAAGCAAAAGAAACAAACAACTGCTGAGACTGCCTAAAATCCTTAGTCCTGCTTAAATAATAACGCAATTGCCTGTGTACATCTAAAGTGTGCAAAATCTTTTCCCCTTTATTTTGAGGGTCTGCAAAAACGAGGCAAATGAATAGTTTGGTTTAAAGCCACACTAGAAACCACCTTAGGCATAAAAGAAGGATTAGTATGTAAAGATACCCTATCCTTATGGAAAATCAAAAGGGCTCTACTGCCATAAGGGCCTGCAACTCAGACACCCTTCTTGCAGAAGTAATAGCCAGCAGAAAAGCAGTCTTCCATGACAAGTATTTCAATTCAGCAGTAGCTGCAGGCTCAAAAGGTTGTAGAGTAAGTTTTTCCAACACAAAATTGAGATCCCAAGCAGGAGTAGGAGCTCTACGTGGGGTCTTATATTCTTTGCCCTCTAAGAAACTGCTTGAACAAAGGATGCGAAAACAAAGGTGGGTCACAATCATAGTGAGCTGAAATTGCTGCAGCATGAATCTTTATGGAAGAGAAGGACAAACCTTTGTCCAATAATTCAGTAAGATATTGAAGAGCCACACTCAAATTAGGCTCAGAAATCTCCAAATTCTTTGCTGTACTCCAAAATAAAAATCTCTTCCATTTTTCTGCATACACTTTCCTTGTACTAGGTCTTCTAGCTTCCATAATCACATTTAAAACTTGTTGAGGAAGTTGAGACCTGCTGTGTTTCAACACAGAATATGCCAAGCTGTTAGATGAAGAGAGTGTAGTTTGACATTGAGCAGATGACCGTCCTTCTGAGATAACAGATGAGGAATCAGAGGTAAAGGCCATGGAGGCTTCTTTACCAGACTCCGTAGTAGAGGGTACCAGTGTTGCCGAGGCCAATCTGGAGCTATCAAAATCATCCTTGGCCTTTCTTGTCTGACCTTTAACAGTACCTTTGGAAGAAGAGGTAGAGGTGGAAAGGCATACACATGAAGGTTTTTCCAACTGAAAGACAGAGCATCCACTTTCCAAGCCGTGTGATGAAACCCCTTTGTGCAATACTTTGGCAGCTGGTGGTTTAGTGGAGAAGCGAACAGATCTATGTCTGGAGTTCCCCATGACACTGTCAGTTTCTGAAATACATGAAGATCCAGTTTCCACTCGTGGGGATCCATGATTTGTCTGCTTAACACATCTGCTAAGGAGTTCTGTGCTCCTGGCAGAAACCTTGCCTGAAGAGTTAGTTGCAGGCTTAGTGCAGTCTCCCATAAAATCATTGCTTGCCTGCATAGAGGATAAGAATGTGTTCCCCCTTGCTTGTTGATGTACCACATGACAGTTGTGTTGTCTGTTAGAATCAACACCTGCCCTGGAAGAAGTAACTCCTTGAAAGCCATTAATGCAAACTGGACTGCTAACATCTCTTTCATGTTGATATGTAGATGCTGTAGTCTGGCAGGCCACTTGTCTTGTATCCACTTGCCATTTAGATGAGCTCGCCAAGCAATGTCCGAGGCATCTGTCGTTAAGATCTGACTTGCCTCTGGCCGGGTCACAGAGAGTCCCTTGTTTAGGTGACATTCCTGAGCCCACCACAAGAATTCTTCTTGTAGGCAAGGTCTTATTTGAATGACAGTGTCCAAATCCTGGCAGTGCTGTGTCCATACATTTTGAGATACCATTGTAACTTCCTCATATGCAGTTTGGCATTGGGAAGCACCAGAATACAAGATGCCATGAACCCTAATGCTTGAAGGACTGTCCTTGCAGTCAGCACGGACTGATGAGATAGTTGATGGAAGTAAAGTGACACACTCTTTTGTTTGTCCGGGGTTAAAAAGGCCATCTGGGCTGCTGTATTCAGTCTCACACCCAGAAAGCACATGTCTTGAGAGGGTACTAGACTGGACTTTATTTCGTTCACAGAATACCCTAGGCATCTTAGCACTGCGATAACATATTCCAGGTGCTGTAGAAGAACTTCCCTTTCTTGAGCCAGAATCAAGCAGTCGTCCAAGTAAGGATAGATTTGAATTCCTTGAAGCCTGAAGTAAGCTATCACTGGAGCCAGAACCTTTGTGAACACTCTGGGCGCAGTAGATAAGCCAAAGGGCAATGCAGAGAACTGATAATGAGAATTTCCAGTTCAAAACCGCAGATATTTCCTGCAACTTAGCCTTATAGGCACATGAAGGTAAGCTTCTTTGAGATCTAAAGTTACCATCCAGTGATTTTTGCCCAGCAGAGGTAAAAGCTGTTGTAACGTCAACATCTTGAACTTGGGAATGTCCAGATAAGTGTTGAGGATAGATAAATCCAAAATTGGTCTCCACATGTTTCCCTTCTTTGGTACAAGGAACAGGCGAGAATAAAATCCTAGGCCCCTTTCTGATACAGGGACTGGCTGAATGGCCCCTATGTGAAGTAACTGTAAAACTTGCTTGTGAGCCTCTTTTCTTTGTTGAGGAGGAACGTCTGGCATGCCTTTGAAAGGGGGCATTGTATGGAAATAAAATCTGTAACCGTGGTGAATGATAGCCAACACCCATTTGTCTTGAGTAATTAAATCCCAATTTTCTTTGAAAAGAGACAGTCTTCCTCCCAAAGGAGCTGCCAAACGTGAATCTGCTGGCAGCTGAAAAGACAGGTCATTGGGTCTGTTTACGAAAGGACTGACCCCTGCCCTCACCAGAAGTCTGAGCAGGTGAACTCCCTGTTCTAGGCCTAAAAGAACCTTGAGCCCTGCCCCTACCACGTCTAGACCTACCCCTAGACTGAGAATCATAAGCAGGATAAGTCCACCCCTTAGCAGGCCAATTTCTACTAAACTTCGGTGGCTGCACCTGCAAAAAATCTTTAACAGTTTGCATAGATTTAGCTTTGTCCTCCATTTTCTTTAAAACTGCTTCCACAGGCGAACCAAACAACACATCAGACTGTAAAGGAGCATCCAAAATCCTTGTCTTAACATGCTCAGCTAAATTCTGATCCTTCAACCAGGCATGCCTGCGAAGAACAGAACTGGTAGCAGCCACCCTCGAGGAGGCCTGTACAGCATCAAAACCACATTGCAAAGAATGCTTACCCACTTGTTCAGACACATGAACCAAATCCAGCAACTCTTTACACTCAATACCTTCCGCCAAAGCATCCACCTTAGATTTCAATTGTGAAAGGAGATAATTCTGATATTTTAGCATGTGAAACTGACAATTCAAAGCTCTCATGGCTAGAGTGGAAGAAGTATACACTTTCTTTCCCCACCTATCCAAAGCCCTTGCCTCTTTATCAGTGGGAACAGGATTTTTAACCACAGAAGCCTTTACACCCTTAGGCCCTTGAGAAATAGTTTCTGGGTCCGCCCTAGGACTCTTAAACAAATATTTATGAGCTTCGGGCACCCTATAATACCTATCAGGCTTAACAGGAGCAGGAGGCAAAGAGTCAGGGTTCAGGGAAGCCTCTGCAAAAACATCTTCCACCACATTCAACACAGGAGGAATAGCTAAAGGCCTATGCTGGGGTAAAACAAGAACTCCCTAAGCCTTTTCCTGGAGTCAGAGTAATCCTGGCCTTCCCATTTAAAGTGCTCCCTCATGGAATGCAAAGTCTCTGAAAATGAGAAATCCTCAGGTGGAGAAGCTGTAGGAGTGGAATCATCCACATCAGAATCAGAATAAGTAGGATACTCCTGCATATCTTCCACAGAAGATTCTGAAGCCTCTGAACACTGTTCAAAACTATCAAACTCGGTTCCACCCTAGGCCTCTTATCAGGCGGGGCATAGAACCCCTAATCATAGTAATCAAATCTTCTGCCATTTTAAGCATATGTTTCTTAGGTACAGAACCCGAAATGCTAGGAGAAGCCCCCACTGAAGCTGAAGTAGGCCTACCTCTCAAAGAAGTTTTGGCAACAGAAGGAGAGGCCCTAACTACCTTGGGAAGAGAGGGAAGAACAGTCACCTGAGAAGCCCCTCAGCCTGGCCTACCTCCTGAGAAGGCACATCCTGTAAGAGTATAGTTTCTGCCTGGGACTCCATGGAAACTCCTGGCAAAACCTCCGGCTCCACTGAGCCTTCTAAAGAACCGGCGTCCGGGACTGCCGGTTCCTCAACCCTAGGCTTCACTGTTTTATCCTTGCGCTTCTTGAGGAAGCGGGCCTCGGAGCACACGGCGGCATTTTATAATTGCAACGCTTCCCAAACACTAACCTGGCACAGTCTAACCTCCTCTTAATAGTGCGTTTGTTAAACCTAGCACAAGAGCGGCAACCAACAACGTCGTGCTCAGGCCCTAAACAAGGTATACACAAGGTATGATAATCCCTATGAGGTATCTGTTTCCCACAAGAAATACAGTTATTCACTTTTCTGACATCCGGTTAAATACTGAGGCAAGAAAAACCAAAATATTCCCAACGGGTACTTAGCCAACTCTGTTTCGGTCTGAAACTCCGGTTTCGGAAATATTTCAGTACGCCAACCTGCACTCGCAAAACTGCTTCTGCATCGGACCATGCGGCAAAAAAGACTGAGGATATGGCGTCGGTCATGCGCATTAGTACCCTGACGTACTGACGTCAGTCTAATGCGCCCTGACCGACGTCAGCCTTATACTCTGGTATTCGGGCCGACTGGACGCGGACTATACCCAATAGTCAGGACTGCAGCAATGGAAGACGAAGAACATCTAGAAGCAATTGAGATGAAGTGCCTAATATAGGTGGCAGGATGTACACCGTGGGACAGACTAAAAAAATGAGGACAAAAGAGTAGAAGCCAAAGTAGCTCCGATTGAGAAAAAGTCAAAGAGAACAGATTAAGATGGTTCAGGCACATGTGCAGAAAAGCAGGAGACAATCTGGTGAAGAAGATTTGGGACAGTCAGGAAGCAAAGAGGTGGCTTGATTGTGTGAGAGAAGACGGTGATATGCACCATCTTCCCCTCATCCATAGCCTTTGTGACCCTCTTGAAGAAGTCTGTAGGTCGAGTATGCAACCTTCCAATAACACAGCCAAACTGCGATGGGTTCAGGGTGTGTAGGTTGCCAATGTCTTGCCTTGTTGATCATTTCCCAGACAATTCATTCCATGGCTCTGCATATTAGACTTGTCAGACTGATGGATCTGTGGTTCCTGGGGTCAGTTAATGGTCCACACCTATATAGAGGGATGAACACTGCAGACCTCTATTCACTTGGCATGTAATCTTTTTTGAGGTTGTAGTTGAAGAGCATCCCTAGTGGTCATGTTTTAGGCTATTTAGGAGACAAGTAGGGATATTATTGGGGCATACTGAAGCAGTGGTTTTGGCCACAGCATGTGCCACTAGGACCTGTTCCCCTTTGATAGCTGGGGGGGGGGGGGGGGGTGACAGACAGAATTTCACAGGAGGTAGTGAGGGTGAAGTTAGAACTAATTTTATCAGCTAGTAGATTTGCTGTGTCATTCTGGTTGGTGAAGGCTGTGTCATTTATGACAAGTACTGCACACTGCTGAGTGTTACCTTTAATGTTTCTGATATAGTTGAAGAAGGCCTTGTGATTGTCCTTAGCCTTTGAGGTATCATGACGTTGTAACTGTCATTGTTGGACTTTATTAGACCTTTTAAGTTTCTTGTTTAATTGAATCAGAGAGCTCTTTGAGAGTAGTTCAACCTTATTTTGGCCATGACTTTTTTCTTTTGTTATATACCCTGTTAAGATAACGATTCCACCAGTGGAGTTTGTTTTAGTGTTAGATCTGTGCTTGCTTCTAAAGGATACAGCAGCCTCAATGCAGCTATTTACATGTCTGTATAGTGGCTCTGTGAATATTTCTGCATAGATATCTGTGTTATCGGGATTTGGGGAGCTGTGAATTCTGACAAAATATATAGGAAATACTTTGTTTTAGAATAGTTCCTAACTGTTATAGATTTAGTTGGGTTTGCCTGCTTCATGTTTATTTCAAAGGAAACAGCTTTGTGGATGACCTCACCAATGAGGACATGACACAGACAGGATGCAATGCTCTCCCATGTTGGTGAGTACTCGGTCCAGAATGTTTGATCTTACAGTTGGGCTGTGCACTATCTGTCCAGGGTATTTGTGAAGTCCAGGAAAAGCTATGCCTGTGAGTTTGAGGCAATGTACATTTCCCAGTCTATAGAGGGGTAGTTAATGTCTCCCATGAAAAGGGTATTTGGTTGGATAAAAAGCGCCTTTTGTATGTCTAGGTAAGATTTGTTTGAATTTGATATTTGTTACTATACACATCAAATATTTATTTTCAGTAATTCCCCACAGGCACTGAATGATTTCATGACATCCTAATAAGCAAACGTGCCTTTAATAACAGTGAAATACATAGTATATATCACCTGATGGAAGTGGGTTTGAAGAATAATTATATTTACTTTGAAGGGGGATATTTTAAGCAGCAATCAGGGGTGCCGCTGTGCCCCAGTATTTGCTGATACGTTGATGTTATACTAAGAGGAGAATTTTGTTTTAATACTGAATTTATGGAGTACAGGAGTCAGTCTGTATTGTAGATTACTGGATGATATATGTATTTTTTGACAGAAACTACAGAACATTTTTCTGAACATTTAGGGTATATTAATTAAACCATGAAAATGTTAAGTTTTACTTAGTTTTAATATGATAAATGAAATTATTTAAATGTAGAAATAAAAAAAAACTTGTGGAAAGAAGAAGGTTTAACGTGAATCTATATTATAAATCCACCTACTCTAATATTTTCTTATATGTTAATAGTAACCATCCCTTTACTCAAAAAAAAAAGGTTGTGGTGAAAGGTCAAATGGTTAGGTTGGCCTCAAAGGTATCTGTAGATGATAAATTTCTTAAGGAGATCGAAAGCCTAAAAAGAATGATTAAGAGAAGGATTTATCCAGATGAATTATTGCAAAATTTGTATAATAAAATTGTCATTAAGGGAAAAAGTGCAGTTTACAAATATTTACTGGGGTAAAAATAAATTAATGAGAGTATCGAGTAGCATTAATAGAAACAGAAGTATATTTAGGACATATAATATTATTTTTTTATGAAATTCAGCTCACAGTTAAAAAGAATTAAAATACAATAATACATACAGATGACGTAGGAGTGAAAAAAATAAAACAACCATACTGACAAGATGAGGTGCACCAGGATAATCCAAAAAATATGTTTTACTATGATTAATCACTTTTGTCTGTATACAGGTTGATTCAGAACTTCATCAGAATCTGTTACAAACAGCAAGCACCAAGTGATGTTTTTAAAACAATTCATATAATCACATGACAGCTGACCTCTCATTCTTAAAGATTCACATATAGTTAAAAACTTTAGCAAAATATGTATATATATTCAGTCACTCATGAATATAAATAACAATGAAAATACAGAAGTACGTATTAAAAAACTCCTTTGAATTATATGAAAATGAATTGTGATAATAAAACATTATATAATGAAATAAAATATATGCATATAAAAACTGTTTCTTACAACAATAAGATACTGACACTTCAAAACAGTTACCCCACCAAACACTGACCAGGGCTGACCCTGTTTAACTTTTTTAAATCAAACTAGATCAAACACTTTGTTTTTACTTTACAACCTGGTTGCCTATAACCTAAAAACACTAGTAACAGTGACTGCATCATTAATATCGGGAGGTTGGGTTGCATTCAGCAGTAGCTGCTATCTGGGTTCTTTATACTCTAATGTGTTTTCTTAAGAGTCAAACCTGGTTTGAGACCAGAATTTACATATAAAAGGAGTAGAAACTTGAAAAATTTGTTAAACATGAACTGTGATATAGAAAATAAAGTCTCTATAAGGTCTGAGGGTAACAAATGTATATATATATATATATATATATATATATATATATATATATATATATATACACACATATATGTATACATATATATATATATATATAGAGAGAGAGAGAGAGAGATTGCCAAAAAGAATGAGGTTCACTTAAAAAATTATGAAGATTTGATTCATAGGTTCATAGGTAGGTATTAGGCTATCGACCCAAAGGCCTACGTAAGCCTAGCTGGCAAGGTACCATAGCTTGCGCCACACAAGAAAGTTATTTTTCTGTACCACTGTCCAATAGAGACACAGAAGTGATCCCCGAGGTGTATTTGCTATTTCCCATCCACTCATAAAGATTTTTCTTGAAGAGTACTAATGAAGAACTTTGCTTGACATAGATGGGTAGCTTGTTCCAGAGTATAGGAAGTCTCTGGGACAGGAATCTATCCCTCCAGCATGTCCTGTTTATTGTGGTGACAAGGTTTAGGTCCCTAGAGTGTGTAGCTTGAAGGGATTGGGATTTCTTTAGGTGCAGCATGTCCAACAGCTCCTGGTTTGACATAGCTTTATGTTAGGCAGAGATCACCTCGGAGTAGGCGATATGCTACGGAGTAAAGCTGGAGTTTTTTGAGGTGGTCAGTGTAGGGCATTTGTTTGAGGCCAGTAATCCTCTTTGTGAGCTACTTCTGTGGTGTTTCCAGCTGCTGCAGATGTCTTGTGAGGTACATTCCAAAAGGGGCGTTGTACTCTATAATGGGTCTAATGAGTGACGAGTAGAGGGGAACAATGACCTCTTTTTTCCTGGATGAAAACCCTTTTATGATGAGGTGTGCCACGTAGAAGGACTTCCTGACTACTGTGGTGATATGACTATCAAAGGAGAGACTACTGTCCACCTAGGTCCCAAGGTCTATCTATGTTTACTTTAATTGTAACACCAAGTTGGTGGTATACTTAGCCTGATGAAAACAATGTAATTCATTTTTAGTAGGCAAGACAAAGTGAATGCTAAAAGATAGAGTATCATCATCATCTTCTTTCGGCTGTTCCCGTTAGGGGTCGCCACAGCGGATCACCTGTTTCCATTTCTTCCTGTCCTCTCCATTTTGCTCTGTCACACCAATCACCTGCATGTCCTCTCTTACCACATCCATAAACCTTATCTTAGGCTTTCCTCTTTTCCTGTTACCTGGTAGCTTCATCCTTAGCATCTTTTTCCCAATATACTCAGCATCTCTCCTCAGCACATGTCAAAACCAACGTAATCTTGCCTCAATGGCTTTGTCTCCAAACCTTCCAACCTGGGCTGACCCTAATATACTTATTCCTAATCCTGTCCAACCTCGTCACACCCAGTGCAAATCTTAATATCTTTAGCTCTGCCACATCCAGCTCAAACTCCTGCATTTTTGTCAATGCCACTGTCTCCAACCCATATAACATAGCTGGTCTCACTACCCTCTTGTAGACCTTACCTTTTACTCTTACAGGTATTCGTCTGTCACAAATCACTCCTGACACTCTTCTCCACCCACCTATAAATGATATTAAGAAAATGAATTTGAATAATGCTCTCGCCAAGCATATTGATGAATCTGAAAGAAATTTATTTGTATTTTTTGCACTGGAGAAAATGGTTTCTTATCCCGAGGGGACAGCTTGTAATAAGGGAGTTAATCTGGCAGCTGAAATTAACAGTGGACAACCTGCCTGGTTTGAATGAATATGCATCTACTAAGAGTGCTTTAAGACACAGAACCTATAAATTTTAATGAAGTATTTTAAATGTATTAATTATATGAACTTTATTAAGCAGAAATAGTTTAGTATATGATATTTACTAGAAGGAATTGATTGCAAATGGAGTATTGGGGGATCATGTGATTTTTTTTACGTGTGTATATAAATAAGCTTTTCAAGCACTGTTTAGGTCTGAAGAAGTCTTGCAATCCTCAATGAAAGCATATTAAACATTTTTTATTTTTCCTGACATGTTGTTGCCTGTAATTTGTTTTTCCTATTTCTTGGATATTGGTTCAATACCTGTTTATCTGTAATCCTGGTTTCAAACAGTAACAGCTACTGTCTTGATTTTTTTCTTTTACCTGCACCTCAAACTGTTTTTGAGATAATGAGCTCAGAAGATATAGTGTTCTCTAGTTACTTCATTAGCCAATGAAAATTTCAGGCACAAGCCATAGCTGCCATACTGTAAAATGTTATTCTGCGCCAACACATTAATGGGACATCAAACAAGCTAATTACATAGTGTATGAAAGTCCATTACTTTTTCCATAAGCATTAGCTATACAGAAGAAGTGCCACACTGCATGATGGGTACACATTCCAATTCATCTGAGAAATCACAGAATATTCCAGAAACTAACTGCATTTCAAACAGTAACAGCTACTGTCTTGATTTTTTTCTTTTACCTGCACCTCAAACTGTTTTTGAGATAATGAGCTCAGAAGATATAGTGTTCTCTAGTTACTTCATTAGCCAATGAAAATTTCAGGCACAAGCCATAGCTGCCATACTGTAAAATGTTATTCTGCTCCAACACATTAATGGAACATCAAACAAGCTAATTACATAGTGTATGAAAGTCCATTACTTTTTACACAAGCATTAGCTATACAGAAGAAGTGCCACACTGCATGATGGGTACACATTCCAATTCATCTGAGAAATCACAGAATATTCCAGAAACTAACTGCATTTCAGAGTATTATAGATTGAAGATGTCCATGAGTATGGGTGAGAACGCTCACATTTTCTTTATACAAGAGGCTTCAGTACAGGATATACTTTTTAATCCCTTTTTATTCTCATGTTATGGGTTACACTAACTTGTACTATTTTTTCCTATGTGAGCATCAGAATATTTCATTTTATTTTATTCTGTTTATCTTTAATAGGCATAACAATCTGTGAAACAAAAATGGTAGAATTTGCAAAAGCAGTTAAAATCGAAGAAGCAAAGTTTGAGACACAATAGCAGCCAAGAAAAGGGTATAATGGGAGGTATGTCACTTAAACATATATGTCTTAAACTGAAATGTAAACTACTGAAATATTTGCATATACATATTTATGGTTGACTGGGGACCTTAGCCCATCTTTTTCCTATGCTATCTCCTCTCTTTCACCCTTCACTATGTGTTTATCTGAAATTAGTTAATGAAGTTTAATCATAAAGAGAGTCCAAGTAAACTCAAGCATGCTTGCAGACGTACTAGACCCCAGACACAATGACAGTGGTTGAAAGAATATATCTCAGTATCAAAATCTAAATATATTTACCTATAGTCTCTTTGTGCAATCCTCAAAAATACAGTTTCCTTCTGAAAATATATCAAATCTACAGACTCATTACACTTGCCAATGACCTGTGAACCTCACATTCCCAAGCATCACAAACAAAAAGCACACGGAAAGCAATTTTATTAATGTTTCTGTTATCAGTAAATAAACTCATATAACAATTTCTGCCTACCCCTTACAAAAAACAATAAAGCTGCGTCAGACCTCAGTGGACAGGCAGACATGTACTAAGCAGACAGTATTTCTGTGTCACGCGGTACCTTTTCTAGGCTGATATCAAATCATACAATCGGTTCCTACTATTTTCCTCTTTTAAACTTCCTTGTAATAATCTCATCCAAACAACACCATGAAGATGCTTTACAGGCACTGATTTATCTCACCCTTCCCAAACTGACCACCATTCTAGAACTAGAAATACCTTTTTTTGCTCTTATTTCTTCTTACTTGTGCCACCTTACTTCCTTAAGAATGTCTACTCCTCCACAACGCCGTCTCTATATGCACATTTAATGCATTCGCTTGTACTAGACATCTCTGTTACCAATGTTATTATTTCCCTGATACCCACATTTACTATGGAATGATCTAATGCCTTCAATACCTTAAAGCCTTAGTATTTTCACACTGAAAAACTTCTGATTCAATACAATTGTGCTTAGTACAGGTCTAAACTATCTCAACTGTATATACACAAGTATGTAAAGGTATAAGGTGTAAATGACCTGAGATGCACCTCCCTGGACTGTATGAAGGGAGACATTTTGGAGCTTTCAGACTATGTGTCTGAGACTGGGATGAGCCTAGCATTGAGTAGCATATTACCATCACCTCATGATGTCATTTTAATGTATTTGTAAAGGGATTTTCTTTTATCCCTAGGAGAAAGTGTGATGTGTTTAAATTATTGGTGGATTTTAAATTATATAAACGAAAAAAGAATCTAGAACTACTTTTTAATGGTCAAGAAAGGTCCAACTCACACAATTCCCCCTTGCACCCTTGCATAGGAAAAGCATTTTTAACCCGCCCTTGCATCCACAATTAAAGAACTTTGAATGCATGGCAGAGAACAAGTTAAGGCAAGCCATAAATAAAAACAAAGTGACTCCGAATCTTAGTAGGGAAGAGAGAGACTTACTTGAATAATGTAGAAGTAACAAGAATTTAAGAATTATGAAACTGGATAAGGGTTGGGTTGTAGTCTTAATGGATAAAATCACATATTAAGGTAAGATGATGGAGATTTTGGGTGATATCAACCAGTATATGAGGGTTTCTCTGAATGAAGTAAATATTGCTTACAAAAGAATACAAGTATGTTTAACTAATTTGCTCATTGAAGGGCTTATAGACAATGATACTTAGAATTTTTTACATGTCGAGAAACCTAGAAGTCCATCAATTTTTGGCATCCCCAAGGTCCATAAGGATGTGGGCAACCCACCCTTAAGGCCAATAGTCTCTGCTGAAGGTTCCATAACAGCCCCCTTAGCTAAATTTGTGGATTCCAAGCTTAAAAAATTGTCCAGGGGGGGAGGGGCACAAATGTACTCAAAGATTCATGGGACCTTTTGAAAAAACTGCATTCGGGCCTTTATTGTGACAACCTTACTTTTATCACAGTTGATGTGACAGATTTATTTTCTTCAATACCCCACACTCTGGGTTTAGAATTGTTAGAAGATGTTTTACATGATACTAATGACATAAGTTTTAATGATTTTAGAACATGTTTAGTCTTAATGTATGTGATTTTAAAAAACAATTTTATATTTTTTGAGGGCGAGTATTTTAAACAACTAAGAGGTGCTGCTATGGGGGCCCATTTTGCCCCCACGTACGCTAACATTATACTTTCCTACTGGGAAAAGAAATCTGTGTTCAATTGTGATTTCTGGTGTTGGAATTTTTATGCTCGTTTTTTGGATGACATTTGTTTATTTTGGGTTGAACCTAAGAGTAGGTTTTTAGATTTCTTTAACTATTTGTCTAGCACCACAGATTTCTTAAGATTCACATATGATATCAGTTCTGATGAAATGAGATACTTGGACCTCAGTATCAGTAAGGCTGGAGGGAACTTCAAAACTAGAGTTTACAGAAAAGCAACATTTTCAAACTCTTACCTATATTATACCAGTGCACACCCACATCACCAGAAGAAAGGGGTAGTAAAGGGTCACTTTGTTCAAATATCCAGAATGACCTCAGATGACAATGATTTTATTAATGAAATTACTTATCTTATGGATTTGTTCAAAGCTAGGAGGTACCCAGAAAAGCTTCTAGCAGAAGTATACAATGAAGTTTTGGAAGCAAGAAAATCTAGGTTTGCCCCCATTTTCGGGAGTGACAATCAGGGCCTTGAAAATATTCAAACACTGGAGAGGTCAGGTGATAATCGGTACAACAGTGCTTTGGTTATTACTTATGATGGGGATGCTGGGTTGGCCAGAAACATTATAGAAAGAGAATGGAACAGATTTGCTAGTACATCAGACCTGCAGTATATATTTGATAAACATTTTAAGTGTATTTACAGAAGGGGACACTGTATTAAAAACATTTTGGAGAATGGTACCCCTAGGACAGGTGTTCACCTTTCTAACAAAAGGGGCACACACAAGTGTGGTTGTTGTGCCCAATGCCCAATGCTCAAAGTTGGAGAGACAGTTCATCTGAAAAGTAGAGACAGACTTATTAAGACAAATGGTTTTGCTAATTGCAAGACAAATGGAATTATTTATTTAGCCTTGTGTGACAAATGTGAAGCATTCTATTTAGGCAAAACTGTGAGAAAATTAAAGTCAAGAATGTATGAACACAGGTTGTTGTTGTGTCTTTCGGCTTTTCCCAGTTAGGGGTCACCACAGTGGAACGCTGGTTCGCTAATGATTGGCAGTAGATTTTTATGTGCCGAGTTGCCGGCCCTGACGCACAACCTTTAATGAAGGTATGCCCATTCACACTCTAGCTGAGAATCGAACAGGACAACATCTTACTGTGAGGTGACAATGCTACCGCAGCACCACCACTGCAGTCAATGTATGAACACAGGTACAATATAAAAAAGATAAACAGTAACAATTTTCTGAATAAACATACTCTGAACTGTGCAGGAGCTGATTTTCATTTTTATGTAATATAAATATTGCCCATTGATCCTAGGGGTGGCCCTTGGGAAACACGCCTAGAATACAGGGAACTGTACTGGTAACTAGTTCTTGAAGCTACTAGGTATCCTGGTTTGAATGAGATGGTTTCATTGAAGCCAGTCTTAAAGCTTAGGTCAGCTAAACTTTAAATTATGTGACTTTCCAGCAGATGGTGCTGTTTTACATTTTGTATGACCCCTAACCAGGAAAAGCTGAAAGACACAACAACATGACCTACACAACGGTGTTTTAAAATGTGGTTTTAAAAAGGTTTTATATTTTTAAACATTTTTAAACATTTTTTGTTTATAAGTTTTTACAAATTGTAAATAATGTATGTTTTTTACAAGATTCCTGATTGACAACAAATGATTTTCTATGCACTTCTGTATTTATTGTGTTTCATTGATTGTATATATGTTTTTTTTTTTTTTGCACTGTGTTTTTAAAAGTATAATAGTTTGTTAATTGATTAATTGGGGATATTTATGTATATAAAGGGGTTTCAGAAGTTGGTATGCTCCTCTAAAGAAGTTTTTGTGACAAAAAAGCGGTGATAGAGTTAATGCGTTCTGGATATGTTTTACGTTTTTTAATATCGTGTGCGATCAATAAAACAGTGGATTTTATTATGGTGAATCTTCCAGTGCCTTATTGTTGGTTATCTTCTAATAAAACATGCTTCAGGTATCAATTTTCTATTCAAGGTTACTTTCTTGTAATGATTACAATCTAAGAGGAGTGATGTATTAACTGCTGCACCATAAAGTATCATAAATATGAAACAGAATTAGTTTATATTTTATTTAAAATTTATTTTTAAATGTAGTTTAGATGCTGCATAACTTAATGCAGCAACACCAGAGTTTCTGTATAACTCTTCATGGGCAACAAAAAAATGGCTCCATTCTGCCAGAAGTTCCTGATCTCCATGTGTAAACAAAGGCCTTGAGAGGTTATACAACATACCTTTCATAAGTCAATTGATAGGTACCCATAAAAATAAATAAAAAAACATATATTTATGAGTACTACAGATTTATTTCTTGTAATTTTATTTACTGCAAGGAAATATCTTTGCAGAATGAAAGCTGTAAATGCTGATGGAGTTTCTTACTAATTAAGGTCTTACCTTTAGACAATAATATCCTATTATGCAGAAAAAAGAGATTACAGTGTGAAGAATGGCAAGGATTCTTAGTGTTGGCTCCATGTAGCCACTGCTCTCTTCCAGGACATAGTGCACCGTCACAATCCTATGTAAACCACTGCTCATGCTAGTCCACTTTGAGCTAGCTTCCACACTTTCTGTGCCGACGCTGAGGGCTTCCTTTTCCTCAACCACAGCTGATGTAGATACCTAAAAATGTTGATACACCAATGTATAAAGAACAATTTGGCATTAGTTGTACTTTCGGCATCAGAAGGTTAAGGCTGTGGAAGATAAAGGAAATAAGTAAACAAGTTACTGTCAAAAAATTAAGCTGAAGCTTACATCTCACTCACAAATGATTAAGGAAATGTGAAAATGGTAAAGGTTCATGGGACAGTTTTATATATTATATACAATGGAAAGCATTAAAAATGGTAATTCTGTAAGAAACAGTGACTTCACATCTTAATTAGTGGCTGACCGCATGGTAGTTATATATGTTCTTGCTTTCTCTTAAAAGATGATGCATTTTTTTACATCAGGTATTTGAGATACAACAGGTTATGGGCATAACAGAGGTATGATTTTATTAGATGACTAAACATGTGAAGACATGACCTACCGTAAAACACTCTTAGGTGGACTGCCTAAAAGAATCCGTAGGTGAAAGCTAGTGCGTACACGACATATTCTAATAAACATCTAGCTATTGATTTTCTCCTGCAATTTAGGAAGATACCTTCCGTCACTACATATTACCTTGTCTACCTTGTCTATAAAAACTTTAAAATGTTAGTGAACCCACAAAACTCAGAACCTTACTGAAACTAACATAGCATATCAGCCTGGCCCTGCAACTAGCATGCAATCCAAGCCATCAGAACTACAGCAGAAAAAAATCATAGAAATTAGCACTGTTTTTTACAGCTCAAGGGAAAAATAATGAATATGAAATATAGCAAACTGGAAAATATATGGATCTTTGAAATTCCTGTGTATCTAGAGTGCAAAATCAATAATTACTGTCAGAAAGCACAATGAAACAGCATATAAACCCACTAAAAACTATATCTCAGAACTATTCAAGCCTGCTTGAAACCTGAAATGAAGATAACTTACATATAAAATGATTTACCTTGTCTCTGTAGGAGCTGCCCTGGCAAATAACAGTTAACATTTTTAATAATGTATTCAAGTTACTCTAAACTTTGGAATGCCTATGTCCAAACAATCAAGAACAAGTTCACACCATCCAGTCTGTCTGGTTGAAAACTACTCTTTTTCAGAAATTCTACTATATCCAAAAATAACTGTGTGGACAACTATTCTCCCCACTTTCACAAATCACCTGCAGAATTACTTGAAGCTAACTCTGTAATTAAAAAGTGCAGCCTGCTTTCAAAATGGTGTCTTTTACAATTTCTGATTTAATAAAATGTCAGAATGTTGTTATTAATGAAAACTTAACAGGTTTATACGGGTTCACTACAAAAGACCAAAAACTCACAAGACCGACGCCCGTAATCCTGAGACCAAATACCCGAAAGATGAGAAGACAGACGGACCACAAGTACGAAATTCAAAATGGTGAACGATCAACACACATACAGTACACACATACACATACACACAGTGTCCCCCCAAACCCAAACACATAATCCTACACTATAGGTAAGCAGGGGGGCAAGCCACCCTGCACTCCCCATGCCTCCCCTACTTTAATATTTTAACTCTGAGATCACACAAGTACAGACATAAGGCAAACTCACACCCGCACATTACAGTCCCTCACACACACACCACAGTCACAACACACACTAACACACACTAAAGCCTCTCACAAACACACTTACACACAGAGACTTACCTGAACAACAACACCAGAAGCGCTAACTCAATATCCCTTAACATCGGCATTTTGAATTTCGCGCTTCTGGTCTTTCGGTAATGTGGGGAATCGGTCTTCTGGTCTCGGTAATTTGGGCATCGGGATTCTGAGCATTCAGTATTTTGTAGGGGAACTGTTTATACATGTTGTGATTCAGCATCTGATATTTAGTAAGTTGTAGTTGCTCATACTGTCCTAGTAAGCTTTTAATTTTATGTAGTTTAGAAGGCTATAAATTTCAGAATTCATGATAATCTACTAAAAGGGGGGTTGAATTACCTTTAAATATTATTTCTTCCTTAATGCACCTTCATATCAGTATACCGAAAAATGTGTGATGTGTGCCCCATTTCTTCTTTTTTGCACTTAGCATCATTATTATAGATCTTTATAAACTACATACAGCTCCTTAATCAAATAAATATTTGGATAGGTTTGATCACCTTACTACCCCCATCTCTCTTCTTTCATGCAGCATTTTATAAGTTAGAATAATTTTTTAGCACAGACTTCTCATTTAAAGTGTAATATATCTGTTTTATTTCTTTTAGTTTACTGACTTCAATATAAAGTAGAAGTAATTTGGTCAAAAAAATATACAAGGGTCATTATAAACATTCAGCACATGCCTCATTTTATCTTAATATGTTGTGACGCCCATGCACTGGCCCAGTCATCAAGGAGTCTCAATCCTCACCAATAGCACCAGTGAGAGGCATGCACACTGGGAAGGCAAACACGTTTAATGCACAGTGAAGTAGAATTTCCCTTAAGAGCACACAGAGATCACAGTCAGTCTAGGGATGGTTTCTCCCTTTCTCTCCAGATCCCTAATAAGACTCCTCACTGGCACAGCTATAGGGTACAGATCTCAGCCTAGTGGTCAAGCCAAAACCTCCAGCACCCTCGCTCTCCAACCAGTGCCCAAGTAGCTGCCACACACACACACTTTAAGGTATGAGTTATACATAAACACACAGACACTCCTGGGGAAGGTTGGCACAGGTCCTCCAGCTATGCCCCTTTCTGCCCAGGCTATAAGGTCATAATCCACTGCCATCAACCACTATTTATCAGCTACTAATAAGGCCCTTAACAAAGGGTGCCCAATTTTACTGTGTAATATTATTACCTAATTAGTTAGTGTGACGAACAGTCTCCATCTTAGCCACTTGGCATTTTGCTGGCTGGCTTGGTGCAGGGGATGTTAAGGGATTGTGATCTGTAACTACAGTGAATTTTCTTCCATACAGATAAGGCTGAAATGTCTGTAGTGCCCACACTATAGCTAATTTTTCAAGTGACCCTTGGAGTGGCTTTGTACAGTATCACCAGATACATGCAAGTACTCTAGGGATTAAATTATCTCTACACAAAACATCCACAGTTGAAAGGTTTACAAATATTTAATAATAAAAACACAAGACAATACTTATTATTTCAACACAATGACATTACAGAGTTCAAAGATCACAGGAAACTTTTAAAATAATATTGTAGGATAGTCTGACATAAATATAGAAAACAGCTAGACTAATCTTTCTATTTATATCTATCCCTAAGAGAAATACTAAAGTCTAAGATACTACTTACATACAGAGCAAAGGCTGACTGCTGGTGAGTTGATGTGTTCAGGTTCAGACAAAATCCAAAATGCTCTAATATTTCTCTCTGAGAAAGTCGTAAATTGATAAACACCCAGTACTGCTGAGTCATTTCACATTACATCATTTTTATCACGTCTTTAGTTCCCAGGCTAACAGAAACTCAAAATTTACATTCCTTATTAAGCTGCACCTGGCAAGCAAGTGACAGCAATAAAAGACATTATACATGTGTAGAGCACCCACGGGTGTAGCTGAAGAGATATGGGTTCCTTCCTACCTGACTCTGGTGATACACCTATTAGGCCCAACATACCAAGGTGGCAAGAGGGACATATTTTATTCTAGGTTTAAAAAGGCAATAGCACAACCATAAACAAATTATTTCAGCAGTGCACCAGTTAGCAATAAGGCAAGGTGAGAATATGCATGTAGTGAAAACATACATTCACCCTCTTCCCCAGAACTCAACAGAAGAAGGTCTTGACATTCAAACATGCACAAAAAAGGCAATATCAATGGACAGTAACGCTTTATAATACAGCAATACAAACACGGGGAAAAATGCAATGTCATTAAGCGATAAAAGAGTCATAATACAACAATACAGATATGAGAAAATGCAATGTCATTGAGCAGCAAAATTCTTGAAGGCAGAAGTACTAACGAGCAAAATGCAATGTCATTGAACAATGAGGATTTCTAATGCAACAATACAAATATGAGAAAAATGCAATGTCATTGAGCAGTAAAGATTCTTTAAGGCAGCAGTACTAACATGGCAAAATGCATTATCATTGAACAATAAAGATTTATAGTGCCACAATCCAAATATGAGAGAATGCAATGTCATTCAGCAGTACTAAAACCCTCTACCCCCGTGATCAATTCTAAACAGACCAACTATGAAACACTCTATTATACCTTGTTCACTGGCCAGTGACTACTTACAGTCTTGCTGCCAGCATGATGGGGCCCAAGTTGGAACTCATATGGATCCCAGTTATTTGTAATCCACAAAGCATTAAAGGGGGGACCACAACCTTATAAAAATATAAAATGACGGCCAGAGCCTCTCACCACTTTGTCGAGAATATCCTAGTGGCCAGGTGCTGTGGTTCCTCTGATGAGAAAAGTAATAGGCCCAAGGGAACTCCTTTCCTTGCTGAATCATAGCAGGCATGGAACTGCTTGTTTTAGACTTCTCTCCTGATTCCACAAAATACCATATCCAGGATTTCAGCAAGAGACAGACACAATCTGCTACATCACTTCCCTGTCCCAAAACAGTAGAAAAGAAAATCCAGTCTTGCTGCAAGGCCCTTTTTCCCTTTTAACTGTGTGTTTTAGTCTTCCCTCCTTCATCTAGTCTCCCAGAATCCTCTTTCACTTTCAAAATTGTCTTTTATATCACTGAAAATGAGCTCCATCTTGTGGTGTAATGGAAAATTACAGTCTATTACTTCTACACGAAATACAGTGGGAGCTGCACATGTAAAACCTTAGTAATTATCTCTTAAATCAAGACAATAGAAACAATTTCCTGGCCCAGACATCCTGTCTCCGAGCTTGAGATCAAACAGCCATACAATGTTTGACTTATTAGCTTTCTCCCAGCAGAGTGCACTGTGGTTAAATTTTTGAAGCTCAGTATATCATATAGTTTAATCATAACATAAAGTTCTCTTTACATTTGTAAAACAAGCCTGTGGATTACATTAATATTTACAAATGACATAGAATTGTTTACAAAATTCTATCTCGCTTAGCTGACAGCCTTCACATATCTCTCAAGGGAACCTTACATTATTCCATTCCACAAAGTTGGTATTTATAAAGGCAAAAATTTCATCCTGCCACTCCTATCTAATCTAAATTATTGCATACATTTTCAAAACCTTTTTTATCATGCTCCAATTAATCTTTTTAAAGCTGCAAACGTTTTCTGCACACACACACACACACACACACACACACACACACACACACACACACACACACACACACACACACACACATTCCCCAACAAAATATTTCTTTCAAATTTTAGGAAGCCAGTTTTCATAAATAGTTAAAGAGCAAGCTCATGTCAACAATAAAAACTAATGCATGCATAACGTATGACTTCAAATAGCACTACACCATGTTGAAAGTAGTACTACTAAAGGATTCCTATTAGATGACTGAAGACGCATTCTTTCGAATGCATCTTGGTCTAACTTGAAAAGACGAAAAGGCAAAATGACAAAGTGGCATATAAGCAAATTCTTTCCCTGGGAAAGAAATCACTTGGCCGCGTCCGTTACTTTGCCATTTATGTCACTGTGGTGCGATCTCGGAGTTGGTATATTTAAGTGGGGGGTGTGGGGACTTTTTTTTTGGAACAGTGACTTTTTTTCCCTTGGAAAAAAAATCGCTGTTCTAAGCATTCCAGTTTGTAAGCTTTCTCTTACATGGGGTCTATAAATCATTGTTCGCTTTTCTAAGCGTTTGATGATTTAATATAGACCTCTACTAAAACAACTAATTGAATATCCAACGATAGAAAGAAAACTACAGAAGCAATATGAACTTTGTAATAAAAAGGCAAGGCTTTTACAAAAGCAACATGAAAGTGAAAATTATTTATTCAATGTAATGAAGGCATACAGATTTTTCAGCACTAGCGTTAAAGCATATGTTTTCTGAAGTCAGAACTTAAAAAGACACAAGACCATTAGTGATTAAATTAAGATAAAAACATTCCTAAAAATCTAATACACCAAATCGGATACACCATGAATACTCAGTTGGTCTAGTTCCCCAAAAAGAGACCATAAACAACTTTATTAATTACATTACCTATGGAACCTAAAAATAAACAAACATAAAAACAAATAAATAAAATGCAATAAAATAAAGAGCATTCAAAAATATTCTCAATTCATGCATCATTTGTATCTTTTCCTCCTTTCTATAATCAGCAAAAAAAAGCAGTTAGAATTTAAAGGGTGTAAAATAAGGTTAGAACTTAAATGGGGTAGAGTGCATCCCATGAAGAGAGTGGGAGGGCTATGCCTCCATGTAAAATTATCTTATTTTGTCTTTTTTTGTACATTTCTTACTGTTTTTAAATGGGAAACCACATTTGGTTGACTTGGGTTCATGAAGTATTCACCCCACACTAGTTCATTGATAACTAAGAACACCATCAAAGAAGCAATTGCAACTAAGAAGGTATTCTGCAAAAATAAGTCTCCAGTAACAGTAACTTGTTAATCTGTAAAATACTCAGACTTGCATTCATCATAACTGCTACTCAAGTATCAAACAGTGATTATAAATTACCTGCCACATTTAAAGAAGTTTACTAGAGACTGTAGTATAAGCCCCCCACAAATCAACAGAGAGTTATCTGCAGCACTTCCACTAATCAGAAGTTCTTTATTAAAAAATATATGAGTGTGTGTGCATGTGTGTATGTATGTATATATATATATATATATATATATATATATATATATATATATATAAAACTATCTATATATCTATATCTATTTTTATATATATATATATATATATATATATATATATATATATATATATATATATATATATATATATATATATATATATATGGGTCTAGTTCACATAAGTGAAATCCCATAACACCGACATTCAGAAAACCAAGACCAGAACACCAAAATTCCATATGCATGAAAATTCAGTTGCATGAATCCTATATAGTCGACAAGTAATGGTAACATCAGCATAGTCTGCATCACAGCCGTGAGCACTATAAAAGGAAGGGTCTATACCTTTAAAACGCTGTACCACGTACTGAAACAAACATGGCTGACATGAATTAGGAAGTACCTGGAGTTATCGGAAATATGTATAAAACAATATCTCAAAAAAGTAAAGAGATTTTAGTAATAGATGGTTATACCATTTGGAATGCTACAGGGATTCTAGGAGGCATTGGGGCTGTAAGTATAAATGCTCACAAAAGTGCAAGGGTAGAGCTGTGACAACATTGCTTCCTAATGGTGATAGGCTAGAAAAGTCTGTAGCTCACCATCATGCAGGCAATCCAGGAGAAATATACACTGTGTGTCATGACTTGAAAGTTAGGGCTGAATATAGCTGAGACCTGCCATGTTTACCTGTGCAGGATGCAGTAGCATCAACTTCTCTAGATACACGACATATATTACCCAATAGAAAAGCCCTCTTACAACAGACAGGATGTGTGAGATGCAAAGTGTGCATATCAGAGAGTAATGAAACACTTACTTTGCATAATATAGACTTTGACATGTTTCTATTAAAATCAGGGTATTTCATTAGCAAAACTATGAGTGATGCTGCCACAGATAACATTGTGGTAATATTCACTACATTGAATAACTTGTATGATGTGAGTCGAGCAAGCATATGGTTAATGGATGGAACGTTCTTTACTAAAGGGGTAACCTGCCGACAATTATATAGTCTGCATGGCTTGGTTAAATATGATACATACAGCAAGGCAGTACCATTAGTATTTTGCCTCATGTCAAAAAAAATCACTAAAGGCTTATAACTATATGTGATATTGCATGTTTCATCTATTGTCTGAGCATGGATTCCAGGTTGATATAAAGTATATGCTCTGTGATTTTGAGATTGCTGCATTAAAGAGTGTGCGTCCTAATGTTCCTGGTGCCCAATCCAAGGGATGCTTCTTTCATTTCAGGCAGAACTTGTAAAGGAAGGTGCAGGCTTTGGAATTGGCATCTATGTACAACAGGGATCCAGTGTTTCAATTGTCCATTAAGTGTTTAGCTGCTCTTGCATTTGTTAAACAATGTAAAGTGCAGAGCACATTCCAGTTACTGAAAGAAACATTTCCAATGGAAGGTAAAGAGCTTTTAAAATATTTTCAGACTGGTAAGTGTATGGTAAACTCCGAAAGTTTAATACATGTACCTCCTCATCTGTCCATTTCCCAACACTATTTCCCGTTGCTTTCAGGAATGTGTATGAGTTAAATGAGCTATTTCTCCTTCATACACAAAATTATGTCGAAGCCTGGCATAGGCGACTTAAGTGTTTGTTGGGTACTAGCGGTACCAATTTAAATGTGCTAATATCAGCATTTGTAAAAGAACAAGACAGTGTAGATGAGTTCAGAGTTCAGATGTCTATTGGATGTCCCCCTTCCCCCAAGAAGAGAAAACTGATCATGAGACATCAACAATTTCAAAGATTTTTGGCTAATAAGGACTGTTGTACCATCATACAATTTGTAAAGTCCATAGCAAAGTTATTGAAAATGTAGCTGTCTTCTTAACAGCTCATTCAAAAAGGGCCCATCTCAATACCAAAAGATTTCCAAATTCTGGTAATCATGGCCACACAGGTAGAAACCACACTCTCCAAAGCTAAGAATACAGCATACATGGGATCAGATGACATCCTGGGCTGTGTACTACATGAACTACAAAATGAACTGGCACCTCACCCAAGTGTCATGTTTAATCATAGCTTCACCTCAGGCTTCGTGCCCACTGAATGGTGCACAGCTACAGTTATCCCACTCCACAAGGGGGGATCCACCTTGGATCCTGGGAACTACCATCCCATCAATCTGGCGAGCCTGATCTGCAAAGGCATGGAATGCATTATCATGGAACTTATAAACAAACACATTGGCAACCTTCAAACATTGGACCCCAACCAGTTTGGGTTTGTGAAGGGCCGATCTTGTCTCTTGAACCTGAGTGAATTCTTCAAATCAGTCTCCAGAGCTGTGGACAAGGATAAGGTGGTCCACACAGCCTATCTGGACCTTGCCAAGGCCTTCGACACCATCCCCCACTCTGAAATCATAGATAAACTTACTAAGCTGGGTATAAATCCCTACATCACTCGATGGGTTGCCAACTGGCTTACTGACAGAACTGAAACTGTAAAAGTAGCCGACTCCAAATCCAGCTCCAGACAGTGTCAAGTGGAGTACCTCAGTGTTCAGTCCTGTGACCGCTCTTGTTTGGCATCTACTTCTCTGAAGTACAGGCCAACACTAGGGACTCTAGCTAACAAAGTTCGCAGATGACTGCAAACTGGGAACCATTATTGAATCCACAAATGATGTGGATATTCTACAAAAGGGCCTTACAAAAACAGATGGCTGGTACCAGAGCTATGGGCTCAAGCTTAATGCCAAGAAATGTATAGTTATCCCCTTTGGGAAAAACCATGTACCCATGAATTACCACATAGGTGGCAATACACTAAACACCGAAAGTGTGATGAGAGACTTAGGGACACTGGTGGACAGTGGTCTCACTTTTGATAACCACATCACCACAACAGTCAGGAAATCCTTCTATGTGGCACACCTCATCACTCAGGGCTTTTCATCCAGAAAACATGAGGTCATTGTCCCACTGTACTCATCGCTCATTAGACCCATTTTAGGGTAAAACACCCCCATTTGGTATGTACCTCACAGGACATCTGCAACAACTGGAAAGGCCACAGAAATACCTCACTAAAAGAATCACAGGCCTAAAGCAGATGCCCTATACTGACCATCTCAAAAAACTCCAGCTATACTCTGTGGCATATCGTCTACTCAGAGGCAATCTCTGCTTAACATACATGGCCATGTCAAACCCTGAGCTGTTGGACATGCTCCACTTAAAGAAATCCCAATCCCTCTTACCCACACATTCCAGGGATCTAAACCTTGTCATCACAATGAACAAAACATGCTGGAGGGATAGGTTTCTGACTCAGAGAACCCCCCCATACTCTGGAATAGATTGCCCATACATGTCATGCAGAGTGCCTCCTTGGTGCTCTTCAAAAGGAACCTTGACGATTGAATGGGAGATAGGAAATTCACCCCAGAGATCACATCAGTCACCCTGCTAGACAGTGGTCCAGGGAAGTAAATATCGTGGGAAGAAATATCCAGGGAATTGCTATGGCTAGGCTTGTATACGCCCTAGGGCCGATAGCCTAGTACCAATCTATGAACCTATGAAAAGTATGTGTTCTCTCATAGTGGTAGAGACCATCCAGTGAAGCACTTGGTAATGGGACACTTCTTATTTTGTGGAATTGACATGGGTGATGCAGGTATTATTAGGGCATTTATTTGTATTTAGAGTTGAGATGGGTGATTCACTTACTAATGGAACGTTTATTATTGTGTGGATTGACGATGTGTAATGCACGTAGTAATGGGATGTTTATCTCCGTATGGACTTCCGATAATGATTATTACGATTGTTATGCAATTTGTTATCATAGCACTACCTACAAATGAGATGAATGTGCTTTGACAGAAGAGTGCTGTACATTGTGTTAATATGGTAATGTTATCCACCCTTATTGTCCCTGTTGATGGCTGTCTTATATGCTGCTTTGGATCTCAGAGACAGGAACCTATATCTCTTACACGTGGTACCGTCGATTTAATAATATCGCTATTCAGACGATATTAGTGAAGTAGTGTTTCTCTGAGGAAAAGTATGTAAAAGTGTGCTTATCTGCTTATATGATGTACTCCTATGTCTACATAGCTGATCAGTCAGCATACACTGAGTTGATACATAACTCTGTGGCAGTGTGGAGGACTGTACAAAACGGTTACTGTGAGTATGAGAATATACTGATGTTTATGCACAATATAAAACAGAGGTGGAGTCTTTACAGGAGCAAGTTGAGATGATTTCTAATGTGTTGGTGACAATCACGGTATAAAATCACATATTTCCTGACAGGATTCTGAAAGTTGGTAATTTAATTGTCAGTGTTCTGATATTTTGTGCATATGGCATTTCGCTGTTATTGTCTCGGTTTTTTGAATGTCAGCGTTATGGGATTTCACTTATGTGAAGTAGACCCATACATACATATACATATATAAATATATATATATATATATATATGTATATATATATATATACATATATAAATATATATATATATATATATATGTATATATATATATATATACTGCGGTGGTGGTGCTGTGGTAGTGCTGTCGCGTGACATTAAGACGTTGTCCCGTTCGATTCTCAGCTAGAGTGTCTTCTGTCTGGAGACATGCATGAATGGGCATACCTTCGTTGAAGGTTGTGCGTCAGGGCTGGCAACTCGGTATATAAAAATTTACTGCCAATCATTAGCGGACCAGAGTTCAGCTTTGGCGACCCCTAACCGGGAAAAGCCGAAAGACACAACAACATATATATATATATATATATATATATATATATATATATATATAAATATACATATATACATATATATATAGGTCTGCTTCATAACATTGATATTTCATAACGTTGAATTTCATAACATTGTGACCATAACATAAAAAAATTCAAAACACTGAAAACCCAAAACATTGAAAACTCAGAACATTGAAAGTGTGCTTCATAACACTGAAAACTACTTAGCACAAGTAAATAAGATCCCCTCAATCTACAACACCTAACTAACAAATACACTTCCTACTATGTTTCTGCAGGGGGTCAAGTCCCCCTGCACCCACCACACCCCCCCAAAATTAAATATACCAACTCAAAGATTGCACTACAGTGGAAAAAAGTTAATTTCCTAACCTCATTGTATGGTGATTGTGACACAGTGAGGCTAGGGAATTCATTTTTTTACACTGTAGTGCAGAAATGTAGTTGAAAGTGTGTTTGTTAGTTAGGTGTTTGTATAGGCGGAGAGGATGTTATTTACATATGCATTGTAGTTTTCAATGTTATGAAGCACACTTTCAGTGTTCTGAGTTTTCAATGTTTTGGGTTTTCAGTGTTTTGGGATTTAGATGTTTCGGTCTCAATGTTATGAAATTCAACATTATGAAATTTCACTGTTATGAAGTAGACCCATATATATATATATATATATATATATATATATATATATATATATGTATATGTATATATATATATATATATTATATATGGAATATATGCATTTCATCGAACAACCTTCCATCGATCAGGTACAACACAGACCTGCAATGTCGAATTTCCCTGTGGCGAACGGTTGGAATGTCGAACAAAATACCGAATTTGACAATTCCGACTGCTCTACCGCCTATATATATATATATATATATATATATATTTAAGTTTATACATACAATGATTTCAGTGGCACAGCAAGTAGCACCGTCACCTCACAGCAAAAGGTTCTCCATTCTGGTTTGCAGTCAGGATGCCTTCTGTGAAGAATCTGCATGTCCTCCCTGCATACCTCTTAAATACTATGACTGAGGCATCCTGTTATGACTTTGGGCCTCCGATTTTGCCTTGCTCTTCAAAGACTTATCATGTCCTTCATAAAGTCAGAACTGTTTATGGAAACATACCTTATTAAGTATATAAACTAAGGCCATACAACAATTTACTTCCACTAACTACATAAAGTACTTACAGACTTTCTATTGAAAAAATGTGTTCCTCTTTCGGACCCTCTGTTTTAATTATTAACTGACATTTATATACTTTTCATTACTTGGTTGAGAAATATGCCTACCAATTTTTATGTGGGTCTTCTTCTGGTATTCAAATTTCCTCAAATCGGAATTGTCGGTTACTCTAAATTTTCCATGGATGTGTATGTCACATGGAAGAAAGGCTTTCAATCTACTTCTGTTCCTTACTTGCTTGCCTAGTAAACTCTGTGAATGACAGTGGTTGATCAAGGGGTCACTGTGGGAGATGAATGTAACTCAACAGGGATAGATGGATGGATGGACAAGTATAGATTCATAGGTTCATAGGTTCATACTAGGCTATCTGCCCTAGGGCATTTATAAGCCTAGCCAGAGTGTGTTTGGCTTTCGCCACCCATTTTAAATTAATTTTGCTATGCCCTTTTTCGAGGTTAGTATACTGTGCATCTGAAAAAAACAAAAAACACTCCAAACCAATGAACATCAAAATCCAGAGCAATGGAGAAAGGCGAACCAGTTCAGCTGTAGCTCACTGCCAAATTTATTCAAAATAAAAGACGAAAAACATATGAGATCAAGCGCTTTCACCTGGATCAGTACCAGGCTTTTTCAAGATGAGTTTGCACTCACAAAAACACAAGTTTATATACTACAAGTAATAATATCACATGATCAAATGTGTTAACAACTTAATTGATAGTCAAATAAATTAATAGGCAAATACATTGTTAATTAGTAACCTAGTGCAAACAGAACCACTGAGCCATGCTTTTAAAAAATTGTAAGCCATGCAATGATAAAAACACTTCTGTGGAACAGTAAAATGTTAAAAAGCATTAAGAATCATTAATCAACAATAAAAAACATTAAAAAGCATTGATACATTATTAATCAATCCTGGAAATCTTTTTTAGAAAATCTATGTTAAAATGGGTAAATAAATAAATAGAACCTATAAAATCACAGTGTGTGTGTTCAATACAAGCAAGCAGTGCACCTATGTGGCAAACGACAGTGTATTATTCATCCCATCAAGAAAATTTAAATTTAGAGCTGAACATCACTATAACTGTGGGGTGAAGGGTGTTGTGTATTTGGGTTTTTGTATACAATGCTGTAGTTTCTATGTGGGTAAAACCGAGAGAACCCTTAGAAGAAGGATTTACGAGCATTTATATGAAATTTCTAAAAAGAAGGACACTAATGCTTTCTATAAACATCTTGGCACATGTCCCAACATGCAACTGAGATTTATGGTTTTAGAGCAAGTTCTGCAGGACAGTAGAGGAGGGGACTGGGAGGCCCGGCTTGAGTATAAGGAGCTGTTGTAGCAACTCAAACTGAATGCCACAAAACCCCCAGGCCTGAATGACAGTGTCAGCATTGCTAGTGTCCTTAAATTAAGAAGGGCCAAATTATAAATTATAAAATTACAATTCACAAAACTACAGTTTTTATGGATGAGTCTATTTTACACAACAGATAGTTTTATTTATTTATTATCTAACAAATTTCACCACTTTTTGTAGGCATTTTTTGCACAAAGTGTATTGAACACACTACTGTGATTTTATAGGTTCTATTTATTTATTTATTTACCCATTTTAACATAGATTTTCTAAAAAGATTTCCAGGATTGATTAATAATGTATCGATGCTTTTTAATGTTTTTTAATGTTGATTAATGGTTCTTAATGCTTTTTAACATTTTACTGTTCCACAGAAGTGTTTTATCATTGCATGGCTTACAATTTTTTTAAAAGCATGGCTCAGTGGTTCTGTTTGCACTAGGTTACTAGTTAACAATGTATTTGCCTATTAATTTATTTGCCTATCAATTAAGCTGTTAACACATTTAATCATGTGATATTATTACTTGTAGTATATAAACTTGTGTTTTTGTGAGTGCAAACTCATCTTGAAAAAGCCTGGTACTGATCCAGGTGAAAGCACTTGATCTCATACGTTTTTCGTCTTTTATTTTGAATAAATTTGGCAGTGAGCTACAGTTGAACTGGTTCGCCTTTCTCCTTTGCTCTGGATTTTGATATTCATACTGTGCATCTGTCTAACAGTGACACAGAAGTGATACTCGGGGTAAACCTACGATCTCCCATCCACTTATCAAGATTCCTCTTGAAGAGAGTCAATGAGGGACTCTGCCTAACCTGGACTGGGATGTTATTCCAGAGTGAAGGGAGCCTCTGGGTTATGAATCTGTCCCTCCAGCATGTCCTATTTATTTCAGTGCTGAGGTTCAAGTCTCTCGAGCGCGTAGCTCGATGGGATATGGATTTTCTGAGGTGCAGCATGTCCATTAATTCCGGGTTGGACATGGCTTTATACATCAGGCACATATTGCCTCTGAGCAGGCGGTATGCCACTGAGTAGAGCTGGAGTTTCTTTAACCGGGCAGTATATGGCATCTGTCTGAGCCCTATGATCCTCTTGGTAAGGTACTTTTGGGGTCTTTCCAGTTGCTGCAAGTGTCTGGTAAGGTACATCCCGAAAGGGGCATTGTACTCAATTATGGGCCTGATGAGGGATGAGTAAAGAGGCACGATGACCTCCTCTGATCTAGATGTGAATCCCTTCATGATTAGGTGGGCTGTATAAAATGTTTTTCTAACCACTTTGGCCACGTGGTTGTCAAATGAGAGATTGCTATCAACTTGGGTCCCCAGGTCCCTAATTACTTCTTCTGTACTTAATGGATTACCACCTATGTGGTAATTTGTGGGCACTTTGTTTTTGCCAAAGGGGATGACTATACATTTTTGGCATTTAGCTTGAGGCCATGGCTCTGGCACCAGTTGTCTGTTTCTATGAGGCCCTTTTGGAGGATGCTTGTGTTGGCTGGAGAGTCGATTATGGCCCAGTTTGCAGTCATCTGCGAACTTAGTCAGCCACAGTCCTTCCATGTTGGCCTGTACCTCCAAGAAATATATACCGAACAAGAGAGGTCCCAGGACTGAGCCTTGTGGGACACCACTTGTAACTGGTTTGGAGTCTGACATGGCTCCAGCAATTCTAACCATGTGGGTTCTGTCCTTGAGCCAGTTTGCAACCCATCTAGTGACATAGGGGTTTATATTTAAGCTGGTGAGCTTATCTATAATGCCCGAGTGGGATATTGTATTGAAGGCTTTTGCAAGGTCCAGGTAGGCTGTGTGGACCACCTTCCCTCGCCAATGGCCTTGGTGACTGTTTCAAAGAAATCAACCAGGTTTAAGAGGCAAGATCTGCTCTTAACAAAGCCGAACTGGGTAGGATCCAGTGTCTGTAGGTCCCCAATATCTTTATTTATGAGGTCCATGATGATCCTTTCCATAGCTTTGCAGACTAAGCTAGTCAGGCTTATGGGGCGATAGTTTACAGGATCCGTTGAGGCACCACCTTTGTGGAGAGGGACCACTGTTGCTGTACGCCACTCTTTGGGTACATATCCTGTAGTAAGGCTAAGATTGAACAGTAGTTTTATGTTTGGGTTTAGCTCTTCTTGGAGTTCATGTAGGACACAGCCCAGGACACCATCTGGTCCCATTGATGCTGTGTTTTTTGCTTTGGAGAGGGCAGCTCTTACCTGAGCATCTGAGATGTCAGGGGGGCAGCACGCTGCTGGGATAAATATTTACCCTTTTGGTGGGGATGGGGGGGTTTGCGCTGAACCTGTCAGCTAGGATGTTGGCAATGTCTGTGGGTTTGGTGTATTTTTTTGTCATTTTGGACTAATTCTGAGCATATCTGGGAATTCCCACCCAGGTTCCTAACATAACTAAAGAAAGCCTTGTGATTATCCTTAGTGTCCTGTGCAATTTTTCTCTCGAAGCTGGCCTTAGATGATTTTATGAGTGCCCATAGTTTTTTGCTAATAGTGATCAGAGATGCCTTCCTTTTTTGGGATTTTGCTCTATCATGTAGTAGCTTCCTCCTTCTACTGTATAGTTTGTTTATGGCTGGGGTCCACCAGACAGGACGTCTGCCTTTGGAGGATTTGGTCTTGGTTTTATTTGGGGTTGCATGATCCATGCATTCCTGAAGGTGTTCATAGAATGCGTTTATAAAGGATTCTGTGGTCTGGGCCGTATTTTCCAGAGGCCCGGGGGCTTTGAAGGATTCCACCTCGTTTTTTTTGAGGAATGTGAAATTTGCTTTAGAGAAGTTTTTCACTGTGGTTTTCAGGGCAGGGGTGGAGTCGGGATGTGAATATCCAGTGAGATTAGTTTATGGTCTGATCTTACCAGAGAGGAATACACTTCTGGTCTGGAGCATAGAGTCCCCATGTTGGTGATGATCAGGTCCAGTATTTTTTCCCCTCTTGTGGGAGTAGTAACAAGTTGTTCCATAGCATTTGAGTTTATAAATTCTAGGAACCATTGGACTAGGGTGTTGGAGCTAGAGTAATGCTCCCAGTCTATGTTTGGGTAGTTGAAGTCGCCCAATATAATGGTGTTTGGAAAGACCTTCATATTTTCCAGTGTTCTCAGGAAGGCCGAGTGGGGTTCCTGGGTTTGGGAGGGTGGTCTGTAGCAGGCTATAAACTGGAAGGCAGTTTTACCCACTGTTAGTTGCACATGGATAGTCTCTGATGCTTTGTGCTGTGCCACCAACCTGGAGGTGTGGGTATATTTGATGAATAGTGATACTCCCCCTCCTTTTGTGGTACGGTCCAAGTTTTGGGGCCAAAAGCATGGTATGAGGTATAACCTGGTAGTGCTGGGGTGCTCTCTGGAGCCTTGAACCAGGTTTCTGTTACTGCACAGATGTCGATGTTCTCCATGCTAAGGAGAGTTTTGAGTGCGTGCATCTTGACGTTTAGACTTCTGGCATTGAGTAGCATTACTCTTAGTTTCTTATCCCTTGTGATACCTATGGAGGTGGGTTTGTCTTTTGAGCCTTGCCTAAAAAAGGCACTATAGGGGTAACAAGAGCCTTTGCCAATATCCGAAAGCCCAGGGGTGACAGATGCAAGCCGTCCCTAGCTAAGCATCGCGGTGGGGATTTTTGGGGGTTTTTTTAAAAGGCCAGGTAGGGTTTGGGGCCATTCCCCCAAGGGTTTTGGGGCTGGGGTTTTTGTTTTTCCCCTTTGAGGCGTCTTGGGTTTAAAAAAAGGAGGATCCGTGTTGTAGTGCCCAAAAACTTATTTTGGGGGTAAAAGATGAAAAAGTCCCTTTTTGGGAACTTCAGTTAAAAAGGGGAATTTAGGAATGTTTGGACCATTTTGGGGGCCTGGTTCCGGCCCCTCTTTTCCCTTTCCCGTAGGTTTGGGCTGGGTTGGCCCCGAATTTATTTTGGGGTTTGGTTTGGGGTTCTGGGAGGAATTTGGGCCCTGAGCGGTTTTCTTGAGGGCGTTTAAAATGAGCTCTGGGTGAGCAGGTGAGGAATTTGTGGTTAAATCCATGGTGGGCCGTGGGCCATGTTCCTTAGAGTTGGATACCAATGATGGCGTGGCCAGTCTGGTGCAATGAGTATCATTTGTGGCCTCTCTAATCTGACTTTCAGCAGTACCTTTGCTAGAAGAGGCAGTGGAGGAAAGGCATACACTGTTAATGTTTTCCAACTGAATGAGAGGGCGTCCACTTTCCAAGCTTGTGGATGGAATGTCCTTGTGCAAAATTTTTGAAGTTGGTAGTTTTGGGGGCTGGCAAACAGATCTATGTCTGGGCGTCCCCATTTTTGAGCTATCATTGCAAACACCTGTGGATCTAGTTTCCACTCGTGTGGATCCATGATGTTTCTGCTTTAGGTCATCTGCAAATGTGTTTTTCTTTCCTGGCAGGAATTGTGCTTGTAATTGAACCTGGTAAGACAGTGCAGTGTCCCACAAGGTCATTGCTTGCCTGCATAGAGGGTAGGAATGTGTGCCCTCTTGCTTGTTTATTTACCACATTACTGTGGTATTGTCCATCTTTATTATTAGTTGTCCTGGGTGTAAGAGGTCCTTGAAAGCTGTTAGGGCATTCTGTACTGCTAGCATTTCTTTTTGATTGATATGCAGATGCCTCTGATCAGTAGTCCATTTGCCCTGAATGCACTGTCCTGCCATGTGTGCTCCCCAGGCATAGTCCAATGTGTCTGTTGTCATAGTTTGCCTGGCTGTGGGTAAGATGAAAGGCTGACCCTTGTTGAGGTGACACGCCTGTGCCCACCATAGAAACTCCTGTTGAAGGCAGGGAATGAGTGGTATCATTGTTTCCAATTTGTGGCTGTGCTGAGTCCATACACTTTTTAGGTACCATTGTAATTTCCTCATATGCAGTTTTGCAAATGGTATTAGTAGTATGCAAGATGCCATGAATCCCAAGGCCTTAAGAATTTTTCTTGCAGGGAGTTGGGTCATTGTTGCCACTATTTTGAAATATTGAGTCAGCTGTTGTTGCTTGTCTGGCATGAGATAAGCCATCTGGGCCGTTGTATTCAAGCTGGCACCCAGGAATATTATGTTTTGTGAAGGCACTAGTTTTGATTTCTTTTCATTTACTGTGTACCCTAGGCAATTTAGAAGGTGTTTGACAAATGCCAGATGCTTTAAAAGAATGTCCTTGCTTTCTGCTTGAATAAGGCAGTCGTCCAGGTATGGGTATATTTGAATTCCTCTTTGTCTGCAGTATGTAATTACTGGTGCCAGGTATTTTGTGAAGACCCTGGGCACTTATAAGCCAAAGGGCAGTGCAGAGAATTGATAATGCATTGAACCTGCAATGAAGCGGAGGTATCTTCTGCAATTTTGTCTGATAGGGACATGCAGGTATGCCTCCTTGAGGTCCAATGTTACTAGCCAAGCATTCTTGCCCAGCATGGGAAGAAGCTGCTGTAGTGTTAACATCTTGAATTTTGGTACTTGCAGATAGGTGTTCAGAATTGAAAGATCCAGAATGGGTCTCCATGCTTTGTCCTTTCTTGGGACTAGAAAGAGTCTTGAATAAAATCCTTGTCCTTGCTCCTGTGTAGGTACCTGTTGAATGGCTCTCATGTCCATGAGAGCTGTAATTTGTTTTTGTGCCTCTGCCCATTGATTTGGTGGCAGGTTTGGCTTTCTTTTTATCCTTGGTAAAGTATGAAAGTGGAATCTGCATCCTTGAGAGACAATGTTTAGGACCCATTTGTCTTTTGTGATGATGTGCCAGTTGACTGCAAACATGCTAATTTTCCTCACAAGGGAGCTGTCAGGAGAGATTTGCTTGATAGTTTGAGGATTGAGTCATTGTGTTTGTCTTCTGCTAGCTTGGGGCCTGTCTTCTCCTCCTTTCTGGATGGCAGTACCCCATTGGCAAGGTTTGTAAGGGCCTTGTGACTGACCTCTGCCCCATGGGCGTCTGTATTTGCCCCTCTGTGATCTGTCAGAAGCTGGAAAGGACCAGTTTTTTGTTGGCCAATTTCTGCTGAAATGAGGGGGTTGTACCTGCAAAAAATCCTTGACCGTCTGCATAGACTTTGCCTTATCCTCAATTTTCTTTAAAACCTCTTCTGCTTTGATACCAAATAATACTTCCTGCTGTAAAAGTGCATCCAATAATTTTGCTTTAACATGATCAGGAAGGGTTTGTTCTTTTAACCCAGCATGTCTTCGTATGACAGAGCCAGTAACAGCTGCTCTACAGGAAGCTTCCAATGAATCAAATCCGCATTGTAAAGTATGTTTGCCCACTTGTTCAGCTGCATGCAACAGATCCTGCATTTCCCTGAATTCAGACTGTTCAGTATGTGTGCTCATTTTTTGTTTTAATTGAGACATTAGGAATTGCTGATATTTCAGCATGTGAAACTGACAATTTAATGCTCTCATAGCCAGAGTTGCTGAGGTGTATATTTTCTTTCCCCATCTATCTAGGGCTCTGGAATCCCTTTCAGAGGGCACCGGATTTTTAGCCATAGAAGCTTTAGCTCCCTTAGGACCCTGGGAAATTGTTTCTGGGTCAGCCACAGGGCTTTTATAAAGGAATTTGTGTGAGTCAGGTACTCTGTAGTATCTGTCTGGTTTGGCTGGAGCAGGAGGTAGAGAGTCTAGATTTAAACTAGACTCCAAGTAAACGTCATCCACAATATCCAAAACTGGAGGAATAGCAAGAGGTCTGTGCTGGGGTAGTAAAAGGAACTCTCACAGCCTTTTCTTAGAATCAGAGTAGTCCTGGCCTTCCCAGTGGAAATATTCCCTCATGGTATGTAAAGTTTCCCCAAAGGAGTAGTCTTCAGGGGGAGATGCTGAGGGAATAGAGTCTTCAGCATCAGAGTCTTCATAAGGTGGAAAAGTATAATCCTGTTCCTCAGAAGAATCTGAGGACATTGAAACTTGGTCAGAGGAAGCATAATCCTCCTCTTGTCTTGGTCTTTTATCAGGAGGGGGATAGGAACCCCTGATTAGGATAATCAAATCTTCAGCCATCTTAAGCATCTGTTTCTTAGGCATGGGGCCTTGAACTGTAGACTGATGTACAGTCTTCTTAGGTTTTAAAGGGGATTTAAGCTTAGCATAAGATTTAATGGTGAGTGTAGTTGGTCTGAAGACACCTTCTGCAACCGAAGGTGTTTCCACTGCACCGGGGTCTACTTCTGCTCCGGTGTCAGAAGATGGCTGCGTTGGCCTAGTAGACTCTGCTTGAGAATCCACAGCTGTCTGGGGTTCCAGTTCTGTGGTCGTCAGGGGCTGCATAGGTGCCTGACTGAAAACCAGAGAACCGGCGACAGGCCCAGCAGAGGCCTCGGAGTCTGGCTTGTTCCTAGGCTGCCTGTCCTTATCCTTGCGTTTTTTATGTATGCCAGTCGTCTGCTTCTCCGACGGCATGATATAATTAAATTTCCTACCAAAGTAATGTCGTGCGAAGTCAAAACGGCGTTTGATAGTTCATTTATTAAACCTAGCACAAAACCGACAACCTGTGACTTCGTGGTCTGGGCCTTGGCAAGGAATACAACAGGAATGGAAGTCCTTATGAGGTATTTGCTTCCCACAAGAAATGCAATTGTTAACTTTTTCTGACATCGGACTGAGGCAAGAAAAGGTTCCCCAATGGGGTACTTAGCTTTATTGAAGACTTCGGAATGAAATTCGAATCGAAAATCTCAGGTGTCGGCCAACCGGCACTTGCGAAATGCTTCTGCTTCGGGCATCGCGCGGCAAGAAAGACTGAAGAAAATGGCATCGGATGCCTCTTATATACCCCTGGTGCACTGACGCCATGAAAGAAGTGACGGCAACCGACGCCGGACCAAGACTTTGGAATTCAGGCCGACTGCAGGACCGCCTGATGGCGGGATATCCCAAGTGTGATGACTGCAGCAGGGTAACATGATGAACATCGTTGAATTTCATAACATTGTGACCATAACATAAAAAATTCAAAACACTGAAAACCCAAAACATTGAAAACTCAGAACATTGAAAGTGTGCTTCATAACACTGAAAACTACTTTGCACAAGTAAATAAGATCCTCTCAATCTACAACACCTAACTAACAAACACACTTCCTGCTATGTTTCTGCAGGGGGTCAAGTCCCCCTGCACCCACCACACCCCCCAGAAATTAAATATACCAACTCAAAGATTGCACTACAGTGGAAAAAAGTTAATTTCCTAACCTCATTGTATGGTGATTGTGATACAGTGAGGTTAGGGAATTCATTTTTTTACACTGTAGTGCAGAAATGTAGTTGAAAGTGTGTTTGTTAGTTAGGTGTTTGTAGAGGTGGAGAAGACGTTATTTACATATGCATTGTAGTTTTCAATGTTATGAAGCACACTTTCAATGTTCTGAGTTTTCAATGTTTTGGGTTTTCAGTGTTTTGGGATTTAGATGTTTCGGTCTCAATGTTATGAAATTCAACATTATGAAATTTCACTGTTATGAAGTAGACCTATATATATATATATATATATATATATATATATATATATATATATATATTATATATGGAATATATGCATTTCATCGCACAACCTTCCATCGATCAGGTACAACACAGACCTGCAATGTCGAATCTCCCTGTGGCGAACGGTCGGAATGTCGAACAAAATACCAAATTCGACAATTCCGACTGCTCTACCACCTAAACAAGCACTACCATGGGTCACAAAGGGGGGACATTTTGCATTTTACTTATTTTGTGTTTGCATTTATGCGAACTCGCAGACATGCGTTTGAATATTTTCCACTCGGCCATCTACTGGCCGACCAAATGCGTGCATACCATTATATATATACTCTTATATACACACACACACACACATATATATATATATATATATATATATATATATATAAAATGATCAATATAGAATCATTCAGCTGAAGAAGACAGGATTTCACATTATCTCTTGTACTCTTTTGCTCTTTCCTTGGAGCATTTAGTACAATTTCTTATACAGTTAGGAGACCAAGACATGTCACTTATTTGCACCTTTTATGTCCTAATTATTCCTGCTAAGGACAGGCAATTCGATATGTGAATATAATCAAGAGGACATTATTTTCAAACTGTTTGATTATTGACAAAAATCTGGCTCACTACCTGGAAAGTAAACTAATACTCATGAAACTGTTCAGTCAACTATGACTTATTCCCCATTCCTCATAATGAATAAAACATTCAAGTTAATTAAAAAAACACTTTAAATAACTGGTGAGTCCAAATCTAGGTGCTTTATGAGCTGCAGCAACTATGTGTGTGTGTGTGTGTGTGTGTGTGTGTGTGTGTGTGTGTGTGTGTGTGTGTGTGTATATATATATATATATATATATATATATATATAGTTAAGTTTATACATACAATGATTTCAGTGGCACAGCAAGTAGCACCGTCACCTCACAGCAAAAGGTTCTCCATTCTGGTTTGCAGTCAGGATGCCTTCTGTGAAGAATCTGCATTTCCTCCCTGCATACCTCTTAAATACTATGACTGAGGCATACTGTTAAGATTTTGGGCCTCCGATTTAGCCTTGCTCATCAAAGACTTATCATGTCCTTCATAAAGTCAGAACTGTTTATGGAAACATACCTTATTAAGTATATAAACTAAGGCCATACAACAATTTACTTCCGCTAGCTACATAAAGTACTTACAGACTTTCTATTGAAAAAATAAGAAAGTGTTCCTCTTTTGGACCCTCTGTTATAATTATTAACAGACATTTATATACTTTTTATTACTTGGTTGAGAAATATGCCTACCAATTTTTATGTGGGTCTTCTTCTGGTATTCAAATTTCCTCAAATCGGGATGGTCGGTTACTCTAAATTTTCCATGGATGTGTATGTCACATGGAAGAAAGGCTTTCAATCTATTTATGTTCCTTACTTGCTTGCCTGGTAAACTCTATGAATGACAGTGGTTGATCAAGGGGTCACTGTGGGAGATGAATGTAACTCAACAGGGATGGATGGATGGATAGATGGACAAGTATCATGGTTTTACTTATGATTTTATATAAAGAACAATTTCCTTATGAACATGTGAGTGCTGTGTGACTGAATCTCATAAATGCCATCACAAAATCCTGCAAACAGAAATGCCATGAAAAAGAGTTATATACCAACTCCAAAAACTCTGCATCTTTGGAAAATGAGAAATCCCCAACTGCAATGTCAGTCTTCTGGTGCAAAACCCATGTTTTTGCACATTACTGATGCCACCTAAAAGTGTTGATCTCTAGTGTGTCATGAACAATCTTGGCATTTATCTGTACAATTTCAATCACTCTCCTATTTTTAACACAAGACAATGGCCTGTTTGTGTCATTAAGTTTACTGGGAGAAAGCAGGTTTACAGTAAAATGTCAGTAATTGCCCAAAAGACTAGAACTGTTCTGCCAAAGCTAAATTCCAAAACTAAGAAGATGGGGTCACAGTCTTTCATTCTTTTTTGATCTCTACATATTTTGTGTCAGCACAGTTAAAACTTAATTGTTTACTGAATAAATCACTTTCTGCTCAGATTAATAGAGACATAATTAGCTGCATCATCATGTAGAACTAATCCTTTCAATGATCAACAGATATTTAAAATTCCTTGTCTTAAGACACTAATTTCATCAATATCCACTGCAGTGATATAAAAAGCCTAACAGTGAAGCATTACAGCCATTCTTGACTTCTGTTACATTAATAATGGGCTGCCTTTCCCTAAAAGGAGACTTTTATATTTGGACTACTCAACTGTAGATTCAATTCTGGAAGCACTGACTCAGAAAAATAAAGCAGTATCCTGTGACTCTGTAAATCAAAACTATGCCCTAATTGTAGCATTTATTTGTAGGAAAATGACAACTACATTAATGTAATAATATGGTATCCTCACTGATGATAAAATGGCAGTTATGAAACAAATAGTTCACACATGTCTTTAGCAATGTAAACCTTTTCAGACAATTGATCAGCAAAAAAAAAAATCATGTAATAATGGACATTTTCTATAAATCTGCTATAATACCATTACTAGAATATGGAAGATATGTAATTTCTTTTTTAACACCTTTATGAAGTTCAAACATTACACAGAGACATAGGCACATCTACACTTATAAAAGAGAAAACAAACCATTACAAACATGTTTCTTTTTCACATTAAATACATAACTGGTTTATTTCTTTATAATTATTATTCAATTTAACATTACATTGCACGAGTCTTACAATAAACACCACTCTTACTCCTAAACATTGTTATGCATATATTGTTTCCATAAATGCATTTATTTCCATGTACTTTATTCCTTTCCATTTTTTACAAATCACACCTCCAACTTCCAAATAGAAATCCTAAAATAGGGACAGACATCACTTCTCATTGTTCATTTGTAAATTGCCTTACAATTCTTTCTTTCCAATCTTATCTGAGCTTCTCTTATTGATTCTCACAGTTATCATACAGTGTATTACATGCCCTGGTACTTACCATTTTTAATAACAGCTTCTGTTCTAGACTCAACTAAAAACTGTCCCAGAGCTGGTCTTTTACTTAGTACACCCCTATCCCTTTCTCTTTGCTTAGATTCTGAATAATATCACTATTAGTGGGTCCTGATCCAGAGAAAGCTTCCTTTAGAGTCAGCTTGTGTGGGAAGGTGGTCACTAAACTGCAATCCAAACTTCTGGTTAGCCACATCCCACTTGATTACTTTTCTCTCTGTAGTTATGTGCTCTTAATACCTTGTTTCTGTTGCCAGTTTTATCCTGAGAATTCTGGTGCCTCTTGGCTATTTTCTATGCCCCTACCTGCAGTCATCACTATTGGCAAAGTCTCCTTTTTCCTTCCCCCTGTTGTGTTACTTCTTAGAATGGTTTCATTTACTTGATGAATATAATATTCTGTATGTTTTTGTCATTCTCTATAAGGAACTACATTCAAAATCCTAGTCTCTCCTTATTTCGCATCGACCTATTTCATCATCATCCCTTTCCACTTTGATTTATAACCTTCTGCTTGTATTATGTATATATGCCTTAACCGAATAGCTCTAAAATATCTCCTCAAATCAGGTAATGCTAAACCACGTTGTTCTATGGGCAAAATTAACTTGCCTGCATAACAGTTGCACTCTTCCCCTTCAAAATAAAGTCCTTCATCTCTTTATTAAGTATCGTCCACGATTTTTCTCTGGTTGATAAATATTTGCCTTACCATCCCATATATCTTTAGCTGGCACAACAGAATTCTTTTTAATCCATGCACCTAAATTGTTTATTATCCTGTCCCCATAAATATGGATATTGCTGAACCAACTCATGTCTGGGTACATAGTTTATAGCTACAGCCTTTGTTTTATCTTCATTAATTTTATATCCCAAAAAGACTTGAAACTTTTTCAAATTGTACAGCACCAAAATGTCCCTTTCTGGATATTTCAAGTCCAAAATAATACAATCTACCATTAAAGTTAACTTTTCTTGATTACCATACCGTTTATACCCTTGTAATTGTGAGTTCCTTATATTCTTTGCAATGGCTCTAAGCATAAAGGAAATAAAGAGGAAAGAAGACACCTCTTCCTTGTTTATATGTTCAAACACAGCTTGTTGGAGAGGACCCCTCCCACTTTAATTCTTGTCTTCAACCTTGCATATATACAACTAATTAACTTTATTATTCTATCAAAAAATGCAAATGCTACCATTGCCCTTCTTAATAAATCCAAGGTGACTCTAAGGGAAGCTTTCTCTGCATCAAGAGCAACCAAAAATATCCATATTTTCTAACTTTCTGCTTCTCTCTGCATCATCATTGTTCAATTAATGCCTTCAATGATTACCTTGCCTCCATAAAACTACACTAATCCATATCTATCAAGTTTGGCATCACATTTGCCATTTTCTCAGCAAGTATAGACAAAAACACATTATAATCATGGTTTAAAATTGAAATGGGTCTATATGAAGCTGGGTCTGAAATATCTTTATCCTGTTTGGGTAATACAGCCACCACAGCTTTCTTCCAAGGTCCTGGTACTCCCCCAACCATTTAAAATGCTATTAAACAAAACCTTCCAGATCTTTATCACTTTCTTCCCTCCTAGCTTCCAAACTTTCACAAGAATATCATCTTTTCCTGGAGACTCATCTGTTGACTGATGATATATCACTATTTTTATTTCATCTCTTCATATCTTGGCTATTAACTGTTGACCCTTGCTTTCCTCTAACCTTGGCATAATTAAGTTTTCCATAACTACTTCCATTTATGTTTTTTATTGGTTTCCATATACCTCTCCTTTATATACATGTTCATAAAATTTCTAAAATATCTCTAATACCTCTGTAGGATCTCTAGTTATACTTGTTGTTATAGGCTCTCTATGTTTGGTGACAATGCTTTCTATTTTCCATTGTCTAATTAATTATGCTAAATGTTTCTGTGATATGGAATTAGCACAACCAGATGCTTAACAGCAACCTTTCTAAACTTCTACTTATATCTAAATACCCCCTATTTTCCCTTTAGCCCTCTGTAATTGTTCCCTTTCTTGTTCTTAGAGATTTTCCTTATTCTGTAATAATTTGCTTGCTGCCAACCCTTCTAAATAATTCCTATTACTTTTTTCTCATATCTGTTTATCATTTCTATTATGTTGTTAAACCCCATTTTCATTTTATCCCTCTCACTAGCTGTCCCTTCTGAAGACATCTCTTTTCCCTCATAACTCTCAAATCATTTCCACTACCCAGTCTTTAAATTCCCCTTTTTAACTGGTAAGTAGGAAAGCACCTTTACCTAATTTTTACTTCATTACCCTGCATCATTTTCTAAATGCTTATCAGCCTATGATCTAAAATAGTTATTGGATGTGTGTGTGTGAGTGTGTGTGTGTGTGTGTGTGTGTGTGTGTGTGTGTGTGTGTGTGTGTGTGTGTGTGTGTGTGTGTGTGTGTTTGTGTGTGTTTGTCAAACCATTATTTTAAATACACATGCTCCTGTGAAATATAATTTCTATCCAATCTAGTCAGGTTATGTTACCTCGGTGAATAATAAATACATTTCCTACTAGCGAATTCATATCTTCCATATCAAATATATTTATACATTTCTTCTGAAATCTACCGTCTTTCGTTATAATTTCCCTTCTAGGTCCCCCCGATAAAGCCTCACTACTGCAAATCAAATTCCAGTCCCCACTTATAAATCATTTTCCCTGCTGAAAACTGATTATTTCTCTCAAAATTTTCTTAACTCCACAACAGCAACTTTTTGAGAATATAAATATATGCCAGCATGATCCTTCTACCCCTGCTAATAGCCCTTTACTACCACAAATCTATCATTATTTGTTACTACTTCTACCACTATTAGAGACCCTATAGCAATCATTACTATTACTCTCATTTTCCTTTGTCCCTGATATTCTGCTGAATGTGTACCCCGAAATTCTTTATCGAACTATCATGCTCATGTCTATGCAAATGCGTCTCCTGCAACATTACTACTTACACTCTAGGATCATAGGAGGTTATTAGGCAAATGGATGTAGAGCCTCTGTACAGCTAGTCATTCATGTCCCAATTTTCCCAACTGTCAATGCCCATGGGCTATAACAGCTTTGGTATATGATTGTGCATTAGGGCATATAAAATTAACTCCAGGCTACTACAGTACTGTGGACAGCAGTCGTTAAAGTCATATTTTTACAACTCCATACACACACACACACACACACACACACACACACACACACACACACACACACACACACACACACACACACACACACAAAACGTTGACTATTGTGAGATTAGAACCCCCTGCCTATTTAGCTATGCAATCTAAAGGACACAGTACCTAATGCAAGCACCCCTTAGAAATCTATTAATGCAAGCGCCCCTTAGAAGACTACTTTTCTTATTATAACTTAAGACTCTCTTCTTTTTGGCTATACCTGTAAAGCCATTTATTTTCCATAACATTACGTGCAGAGAATCCATTGTGACAATGAGCTATTATTCCTTCCTGTAATATATGACACTTCTACTGAATGTGTTATTTCCAGTTTTAAGCTTACATGCATAAGCTAGTGTTTGGCAGGCTAATCTCTGATGCTGCTGCTTCTTCTAATCTGCATTTGAACTTATGTCACTTTTTCAAAACTTGTTTTTCAATAAAAACACTCAAACAAAAAGCTAAATAAATTTTCAGAACCTCCCACCCCCTTTTAACTTAGAACAAACAATCACAACTATGTACATTTTTAACAAATGATGTTTACCCCTCAGATCCGAGCAGCTGCCCTCAGTCAACAGTTGTACCCACAGGTATTATCTAATCTAAAATTGAGATTACTCAAGCAAATTACAGTTTGTGCTCCCATGTACACTGACTACTAGCTGTTTTCTTCTTATCTTGACCTCCCCAAGATGTAAAAAACAGCTTTTGTGCTTTCAATGCATGCTATTAGTCCTAATAAAAAGTTCACTGGCTACCTTTAAATAAATAGACTAAATTGAGCATGGTTTCATTAAAAGCACTAAAGTATTATAGCCACTGGGGAGTTTACGTATATAACTTATTCACTTCAAACTTTATTTTTCACTGACCTGCTTGCTTCAGCACCTTTAAAAGTTAATTACACTGTACCTCAGGATTAACTGACGGTGACTACAGAAGTTTGCCTCCAAATAAAAGCAGTCATCAATGAGAAAGACAAACTGCTAGTAACTTTGCAGATGCATGCATGAAAAAAAAAATAAAATTTCTATCAGAACATACTGATCAGACTTCCTATGACTAACTTCCTTCACCTGAAGTCTTTTTGTGTCCACTGAAATAATTAGCTAATGACAAATGGCTAATAACATTACAAATGCAAGAGTCTTATATTTTCCAAGCCTTTCACCATTCTGTTACATTTTTTCAAGACTACTTACTTAAAAAAACTATCCACAACTTAAACCAAGGATTTTAATCTAGACATCCACTCCTGTAAAGACAGAGGACCTTATTATCTTTATTCTATGTATAATATGGTCAATACATTTTTACATCCTTCTCCCCCCAGCAGCACAAAATCATAACATTTATTCACCTTAATTTGCTTATGTCCAATCTTTCTTATTGTTATAGAGTAATGCCTGTATATTCTACAGTTAGGAAAATGTAGCTGCTTACTTTAATATAGTTAACATATATAGCAGTCACTAATAAAGATGTTCCCTAAGCTTGCATTTAAAACACCCATGACTGCATTCTACTCAAAACTGCTGTACAATGTGAAATGTGATTTATAAATATTAGTAAACCAAAAACTGTTTTCCATATAGTTACTTCTTCACTCCTTTCAATGTCCCTCTAAACAGTGATGTAAAGTAGAATATATGCTTTACAGTTCACCCACCAGTTTAATACAGTCAACAAAATTCCAGTCTTTCTCAGCCACCTTTTCTTGCAAAATGCCACATTTCACGTGACTATTTTATATCCAGCTGGAATGATGCTTTGTAGTTTCCCATGTATTCACTAATTTCAGAAGTGCTTGTCTTCTTACAGATCATTGCATCTCCCAGTACTAGTCATTGGTTCAAGCCCAAGGTACTCCTGACTGTTCTTGTCAGCTCCTGACCCTTTTTCCCTCTCTCAAGCACTTTTCTTTAAAACAATGGAAAAGGTTACTATCAGAAAAATGAGAAGCAGAGTTCCCTTATGATTGTTCTCACTCTGTGTTGAATAAACCTTTTACTTACTATTTATCATGTTCTGTATCAAAATATCTTTGATCCTTCATGAAAATTATTCTGAAGGCAGCTGGATATAACAGCTTGAATCTCATACCTGCCTCTAGACATGCCCTGATTGCTGGGAGAAACATGCTTCTCTTCTGTTTAGTGTAAAGTGAATAATCATTTTGCACAAACACTCTGCTGTCCCAAATGTTTAATACTTTTTTTCTTGCTCATGGCCAAATTTGGAGCATACAAACAATGTACTCCCTCAGTTCAGTTGCTTATTTGTACCTTCATAAAATTAATGCAGTCCGTTCTTTCCCGTTTCTCAGGTACAACTGAAAATCATAGGTTTTCTGTTTGCGTTCTGTATTTTAAGTTTACAATTTTTGAAGTAGTTATTGATAACCCTCATGCTCAGCCAGCCATTTCTTCATTTTAACCTCTGATTTTTGCAATTTCTTCAGTTCATCTGAATATCTAGTTAAAGCTTATAGTCTATCTTTAAGCCTTTTATTATGTAACCTGATATATTCATTTGGTGTTTCATTTATGTTACTTAACTGTTGGTGAATTTGATTTATTTTTCCTCTAAATTACTAAAAAGCATCTCCTGTACCAAAGCTGAAACTTGAACTGCTTTTTTATGAACAGCTGCAAGATTCTTCCCAGCCAGAGTTGTCTCTTTTTCTGGTTGATTTTCTCACAAGTTCTCCAACTGCCTTCTCTGCTAGCATACAGGTAGTTCAATTACTAGCTAGTAAGTTTTATGGCTTATGTTTTCACACTGGAAGAGTTCAAATCAAATTGACAACCAGTGTGCAGCCACCTTGGAAGCCCAGTGACCTCACAAATCTTAGTTATTAGGACAGACTGGCAGGTATCGCTCTATATAGACTCCTCCACTGAGATCCACTGAGATCTGTGTCTATTCTTTTCAGCCATCAAAGATCCAACCCTCTTTGACTGCCTATTCCTTCACATAACAAATGGCACCTCAAATATCTGGTTAAAGGTACTTAACCATTATCAGATGAATTAATCACACTGGCACTACATATGTATATTTCAGTGTATCCCTCACATCTGGAACAAACTTCCATAACATATCAAACACTATAGTAGCATTGCCACCTTCAAGGTAAACCTAAAGAATTGGATGGGTAGCCTCATATTCTCCCCCAGTCTATCTTGTCTTTCCCTTCTTCAGGCTGGAGGTAACTTCTGAATAGTGGTTTGCAGTTAGATCAGTAGGTTTACCTAGTATTTACCTATGAACCGATTAACCTGTCCAGACTCCATGCAGACAGCAACCCAGACAGGAATCAAACAGGAGAATCAACTTCCATAAAGTAGCACTGGTAACATTTATGCATCAGTTTAGAAACCAGCACTAATTGAGTCTTACGTTAGCAAGAAAAATTCCACTAGCACACTGCACAGGTTTAGGCAGTCAGTGCAATACAAAATATAAATGCATTTTGGCATTTTCAATGCCCACTACACTGCAACTTATACTTTTGAGTGGAATTACTAATTTCCTGCATCTTTAGTCATCCACCACCATGTAATCTTGACGTCATCTAACATGCACTCCATTCTTTATCTGTTTCAGTGACACAGTGGATTCAATCCTTTTGTATGGACACTTTGGCTTTATGCAGTTTGGAGGATATATGGTATGGGATAATTTTTCTTCTGCAAAAGTGTGCTTAGATTTATTCTCATACTCTGTTATTATGATATTACAAATGATTTATATCCCTTTCCCTCCCATGAATATATGTTGACTTTTATCAGTTCCTATCAAAGACATTCACTTTTCCTTCAAGGTATTTCATGCAAAGTATGCTACAGATGATTTCTGAAGGAAAACATGTCAGGTGCTTTACCTTATAGAACAGAAGAATGAAGTTAATGGCAAAGGCAACAAATAGTGCCAGCATCCTCATGTTGTAGAAATTGCGTGCAAAATAGTTCTGTGGAAGAAATAAGCAAAATATTAGGAGAGTCAGTTGAGACAAAAAATTATTTGAAATTGAAATACAGATTGTTGTTCTCTTTCTTTTGTTATGCCAAAATGTCAATTTTTTCTCTTATTTTACATATATCTGCATATAGACATACATGCACACATAAATGATATAACTGCTGGTTCTACTGTTTGTAAATACAAACTGGATGATATCCTGATTTGCTGAGCAGTATCTGGCAAACTTCAACTCCACAATCGCTATTTTGGATAGCAAATCACTGTGGTTCCTTTCTTCTGGGAGATTTCTCCTGTTTTTTTACTTGTGCAACTGTGATATTGATATGTAGAAGTTCGGTTTGTGCACTTCACTCCTCCACCCCCATGCAAACACACTTACATTTACATTTTTTTCATCTGTTTGATTTCCTAGACAGTTGAGCTCAGTCAGTTGGCTCACTGCCCGGTTGTAACTATGACTCATTGTGGAACCATACATAATAACACCAGTGGAAAAGATCATAAAGAACATTTACTATATTCAGCACAATTCTACAACTATAGTGATAATAGCTTATTTTCAGGATGTTTCATCACACTCTTAGCCCAACAATTAATTATTTTTTCTAAAATCTCCAGTAGCCACAGTTTGTTGACGGACTTATCACGCAACACTGTAAGCTATGTCTCTATTCGTCACTCTGAATTTTTGTAGACATTAATTTCAAATTAATTAGCGAAACATGCCCTCAGTTTTGATGGGAAAAATGTAAGTGGTAATAACCAGATCTGAATTTAAAAAGCTTTAAAATATTGGAAATATGGTTATTCTGTATTCCATATTACTCAGCAGAAACATATCTACAAACTGAGTGAAGTTCATTCATATCTATCCTCTAATTGCTTATAAAATTGCACACAAGAACTACAATACTATATATTTTTAGTTTTGGAAAAAACGTGAATAACTTCACAGGAAAACAGGATAACAGTTACCCTGAAAAACAAAGGTTATTCTACATTACAAAGTCAATAAAACAAGTTTATTTATATACAACTATAATACTTCGTATGTGGAAAAAGAACGACATATGCAGTCACATTCCCTCTATTTAGTGGCAAACAAATGTGAATAATTTTAAACCAAAAGTTAGTCCTAGGGCTTTGTGATATTTACTGTAATTTTAGCTAAAAATAAGTGATGTTTAAGAATCACATTTCCTCTAGTTAATTTCTAAATGTCAAAAATGTAAAACCTTCCCAATTCTTGAGCCAAAAAGGCTGAAAAGTAAAATATCAGGGTAGTATTACTACAAATATATATTCAACATATGACAACCTACAAAATTAGTCATGTTTCATTTATAACTATTACATGTTTATTTTAGAGGCAAGAAAATAAAAAAGCTTAATATTTTACAGTGCTTACTCTTCTTTAAAAATACATTTTGTTCCAAATGGAATGTATTTCATACATGGAATGTGTAACTGGAAAATATGAAGATATCAAACTATTTATCCTTCATGAAATCTAAACTTGTGAAGTGATGGATGTCTTCAGTAGAATGTTTGTAATGGATTTCAATTAATTATTTTATGTCCCACTATCAGGAATTTTGCTTATTTTTAATTTGTTTTTATATAAGCAGTAACAAAAGCATTTTTCATAGAATCCGAATTTGTTATGATACTTGACATGAGAAGAGGTGATGTTTCATGATGATTAAGTAAAGAGACAGGATAGCATCTCCAGTATAAACAATGACTGATATTTCTATTGTATTGTGTGTGTAAAAAAATTACAAAAACATGATGGTCACAGGAATTTTTTAATTACTGTTCTATTGATTAACATCTCAATTTCAGTTTTAAAACTCAAACCAACATGTTTAAGAGAAAAGTTTTAAACCATGCTCATCATGATGGATCTGGAGTGTTCAGGCTTTTTCTATTCCACAAAGGAGGAGAGGAAAGTACCCAAAGGCAGACTCATCTACCAAGAGTAAATTTGCAGCCAATCACAATACCATATTTAAAAAAAAAAAACAAATCCAACAACAATCAAATCAAAGAGGAAGAAACCCACCTCAACTATAAGTAATCTGAAGGATGGGATAGGTGCTGCCACTGATGCAGTGAGGAATTTGAACTTCGATTGTTACAGGAAAGTAGGACTTATGCAACTGTACTATGTTCATCATATCCACTGCCTCATTGGCATTCACGGTAGATTGTCAAAGTATTCAGGAGCCACTGAAGAATGATGCTAGCAAAGCCTAGTCAGGACCTTTAAAAAGAAACAAGTTTGTAGTGCTTTGTGAATGTTCAAACAGAGGACCAAGCAGCTGCCTCTACAGTGTTTCAAGAGTCCATACCTTTCCAAAATGCCATCGTTCGAAGAGGATAAGGCCCTAGTTGAGTGAGCCTTGACCTTGCCTGGAAAAGATTCTTTATGGTGGGAGCAACAGAAAACAATAGCAGAGGACAACCATCACACAATAGTTGCCTAGGGACAGTTTGACCTTTCGTAACCCCACCGTAGTAGACAAACAGCTGTTCAGCATTTCTAAAGGGCTTTGTTCTGTCAGTGTAGTACATGAACTGCCCCTGTGCATTCAGGGTATGTAGAATCTTTTCTCTCTTTTTCTTTTTTTGACCAGGATAGAACAAATCTGGATCAAGTCCTGGAAGACCTCTGTATAGAGCTTCCAATTGTGAAAATCTGTCCAGGATCTGCTTAGTATCTCTTGAACTGTGTTTTGTTCTTACAGAATGCATGCGGTCTGAAAAGTCTAAGAGTGCTATAGAGTCAGCTCTGAGACCATCACTGCCAACCAGCAAAGAAAGTATGACCTTGTATCCTCTTGCTTGCAATTGTTACCACTAGAACAGGACCCGGAGCCCATAAGGGGTTAAGAACTTGTAAGGCATGAATCACTGCCAGCAACTCTTTTATGTTTATGTACATTGGTGTGTCCTGAGGACCCCACAAGCCTTGAACTTAAAATCCCATGGGCACTGCTCCGCACCCAAAATTTGAAGAGTCTGTCTGGACAGTTTAGACTATAATCTGAAGAGAAAAAGGGGGTCCTTGATTCACAGAGAGTTGAGCCCTCCTCCACTGTAGTTTCCGTTTCACAAATTTTAGTACTGGTACCTGGAAATCCAAGGGATGAAGGTTCTGAATCCAATAATTCCTCATGTACCACAGATGTTTAGCTTGTCTACTGATATCATGAGGATCACTGATGCCATGAGGCCTAGAACTTTGAGAAACTCTCTTTCTAAGGACACATCTAGAAGACATCCAAGAAAATTCCCTGATAATTCAGAACTTTGTCTTCTTGTAGAAGGTCATCCTTTTTACTGTGTAGAGGATGTGTAGAAGGGTGTTTAAAGGTTCAATTTGAAGCCCGGGTGGGAAAAGAGGGATGTGACCTTGTCTAAAGACTCCAAGCATCTAGATACAGAATCTTGACAAATCAGTAAATTGTCTAAATAAGGAACAGTGTGGATGCCTGGAGTTATGCATAGGCAATCACTGGGGCCAGACAGTGTAAGCACAAGAGATGAAGCAGACAGCCTAAAGGGTAATGCAAAAAACTGAAAATGTAAGAAAGGCACAGCAAATCTCAAAAATGTCCTGAAATTGGGAGTAACAGGAATATGATGAGAAGCATTCTTGAGATCTAGTCATCATGAAACATGGTATGGAAGCAATGCTAGGAGTAACGGCAAAGTGAGCAGTTTAAATTCTGGAACTTTTACAAAGGTGTTTAGAAAGGACAAATCTAGGATGGAGCTACAGGACTGCTCCAAAAAGATTCTGGAGTAAAATCCTTTGCCTTTGTGTATCACATGCATTCATTTCATGACCTTTGCTTTTACCTTGTGATGGAGCGCTAGAGGAAACAGCTCTGTCTGGTTTGGTAGGTATGGAGCAATTCCCCTGAAAGAAGAGGATTTTCAATCAATTGCAAAGTATATCCCCCCTGAATTATTCTAAGAACTCATTTGCCTGAAACTGCTGGTGGCCAGGCTGCAGGGTTGAGAGACAGCATGGAGGAAGGAGAAAAAGACGAAAGGATAGAGGGTAGGGGTAAGAAGAAAGGACAGAGGGCAGGGGTACTCAGTGTCTCAGCATAGTCATTCCTATGCAGTGGATTGATTCTTTAAAGCAATCATACTTGTTTGGGTTTGAAGAATTACCCTCCTGGTATTCCCTTTCAGATCCCTGACTTTTGTTTGGTAGGGAGTTTTGTTTGTTCTGTCTCTTGAAGGAAGATGCCTTTCTTGAAGAGAACTTGGTACATGAAAAATCCTAGACACCCCATTCATTAACTTGCTTCTATCATCCCACTGTTTGAGAATCAATGTAGCAGTGGGTCCAAATACCAATTCAGAATGTAAAGGTTCATTCAAAATTCTGACTTTTAAATCATCAGAGACGTTTTGATTATGTAAGCAAGCATACTGTCATAATACAACAAAAGAAACAACATTTCTTGAGACTGTAGCTGCACATTCAAGCACACTTCTCGAAGCATGTTTCAAAACCTGAGTCAAATCAGAAAATTTCATTTGTGTAAGACTTTGGGTAAGGATGTAGCAAAATTATCTAAATGCATATGTATGCACATTGTAAAATACATTTCTACATATAGCCTTGAAAATGTAACATTCTAAAGGCTAGATTACTAAAAAGAGACATAATTTTCCCTTAAAGATTTAACTACTTTCCCTTTTTATCAGGGGAAATTGGATTAGATGAAGTCAAGGATTTTTTTATTTGAGCAGGCAATTGGGGAAACTGCAACTGGGTCAGCAGTCAAATGAGATATCTGAGAAGACTCTATATTTTGTCTGAGCTTTTATAGGGACTGATGAAATAGATACGGCTGTCCTGCAGGCAGCTTTAAAAACATCTTCCAAGGTCAGTAAGAGAGGAAGAATAGTCATAAAATTGGGCAACTCGTCCTCTTTAAGGTCATATACCATGCCTAGCTCAGGGGTAGTTCCTGAATGCTCCAAAGCAAAATCATCACTAAATCTAGTAATCATCTGAGGAAAGTGAACACTTGGACTTAAGCTCAGGTTCACCTTCCAAAGAATCATAGCGACTGGACTCACACCATTGCCCTTGTCAGATTCCGTATTATTGAATGAAACAACAGAAAGATCTTTAGCCAAACTAGCCCTAGACCCATGTAAGGGAACACAACCACAAGAATTAATTACCTGTCTGAACAGCAGTCTTAGTTAAATAAATCACATCAGCCTTATAGCCGGCCTTAGGCATAGGCCAACTAGGCGGTCGCCTAGGGCGCCACTCTGGCAGGGGTGCTTTTCCAGTATTTATTTAATGTAGGTAGACCCAGGATGGAGGCACTGGGTGGTGTGGTGGGGGGCGCCATGGAGCCCTTTTGCCTAGGGCACCAGTTGACCTAAGGCCGCTCCTGACATCAGCCTTATAAACAGCTATAATCTGATTATCAGCCATATGATGAAGCTTCTGTTTCTTTTTCTTCTGAACTTCAATACTAAATAATATCTGGTGACAAGAGTATTATGTCTGGCAAGGAGTCTGTTACTCCAGACTATTCCTGCACATAAGAGTTTGGTTCAACCGTAGCTAGACTAGGTATTGGTACAACCCTGAAGCATGTGCCTAAACCCCATTCTAGAAGGAAATGGGACAAAAGGTAAGTGGTATGTGGGCCGAGCAGTGGCCCTGACAGATTCATTAACCATTGGCTGAGGCATATTTACATTTTGCTTTTTTTCTTTTTGGTGCAACTGTATTTGATTGGGGGGGTACCATAAAAAGTTTCTATAATAAGTATGTTCCCATACAACTAGACTCTGCCAAACTCTCCTGTGTTCAGAATTTTTTTAAAAAATGACAGAAATTAAAGAATTTCTTGTAGTCAAATTCTAAACCCCAAAGCTACCAATATGCCAAATTAGTGTTAATAATTAGCTCCATGCACTTTAACCATGCTAAACTATCATAAAATGACATTTAATAGCAATTTAAACTATTTTTTCTTGTCAGAGAGAGTAGAATCTGCAGAGTATGCTCAAATAGCATAATTTGTAGTAAAATCATGATCCAATGTTAAAAAACACACAAAGCAGAACCATGCATATACTAATATTGTAAAATGCTGAAAAATAATTTCCTGTCAAAGATGGAAATAAAGAAGCAGCAAAGACAATTGTAATTTATGTCTAGTTATGACTGCATTTAGATAAGATAACCCCTGGTGTCTAGCTGCATGCATTCACACTGTACTTCTGAGAGAAATACTGAAAGCTTTCCAAGAATCAGTAAAAACATGCATTTGTCAACGATAGAAACAAAGTAAATACTGCTATAAGCAGAATTTCCTACAGGAATTACTCTAAACTCTGACAGAAATAAAATATTAAAATAAACATTTTTAATAAATGTAAAAATACAAACAGAATAATAAATCTAATAATGAAATGAGAAGGAGGGGTCCCCAAATGGGCCATATCTGAGCAGTAAGCTGACAAAATCAGCATGGGATTCTGTAAAAGAGTCAGAGGGCTTTTTTCCTTGGATGGTAACAAATACTGAACTGAACAGCTGCAGATTTCTCTCTCAGGATATGCTCAGTCAATCAGCTGTCACAGGAAGAGAGACGGGGTGGAGTCTGAGCTTTTGAAAGTTGGTCAGTACTGAGTTACATAGGCAGACAACCCACAATGCCACTGAGGCAGTGGGAATGATAAACATCATCATATATTCTTATGAATCAACACACTGACTTCCTTGAGAGACAACCATGGTTTTGGGTAGTAGTACTACTAGTATTACATGTAAACCATGCTTTGGGGGGGGGGGGTTCCTTGCATATTTTACTAATAACATTAATCATCTCTGTCTTCCATTTCCATGCATTTTCCCACCTCTCTCTTTCTCACTCAAGCTACTCATATACAAAGATAAATAAATACATTATTTTATCTTTCTTTTTACTGAAATTAGTAATACATAATGGCAAAACAGACCCACAATTAAAGAAGATCAAGGTTAAAATATATAGCTAAATATTTTATTCATAATATGTTTTCAGTTGCTTGCCAAACTGAAATGATGCATACGCATACCAAGCTTTGTATGTTCACCCGCTGGTAATCTATTAGTGAAGTACCTCGCAGGATGTGCAGTAGCAAGTCCCATCCAAACCCCACCTTTCCTTCAAGATTTCCTGACGGTGCGGTAAATCTACTAAATATTCATGCGACCTGGGTGTGAGGTATTTCACTAATAGATTACCCATCTGCTTAGCAAAACTTCATAAACCTTGTTCAGTAAAATTCACCAATTTGAGTTTTTTATACTGTCAGTAATATTAGTTATGACAGTGTTTTCACTACCAGTACGGAATAGTAGTATCTTCAGTTTCAACAGATGAGATTGGTGAGATTTTCTCCAAAATGAAAGACTACATACCAGGAAACATTCAGCATATTTTGTGATGACTGCCATGATCTGTGTAAGGCAAACATACTATCAGTACCATTTTCTCCTTGATGACATTTCCAAACTGATGTAGAATGCTCTTTTATTGATCTTACAAAAACCTTTCATTCTGTCTCACATCAAAGGCATTCTCAGAACCTGGGCCTTTATCAGCTAAATCAAACTGCCTCGGAATGCTTCAAAAGCTACAACATATATTGTAGGATAACAGCACTACAGACTTTAACTTGTTCTGCTTTAATGTTCCATGTGCCTCTTCAGTTAACATTATTAACACAGTTTCATTATGTATAGCCAGCCCAAGCTCCATTCTTCATTTAGATGACCTGGACCTATGATATACAGACAACTCACATTATCCTAATAACAAAACTTTCAACAGAGGAATTCTCTTAAGTGCAAAAGTGCTCTGGTCAGTTGTAGTGCTAGGATGGACACCCAATCTCATAATGGCTAGTGTACATTGTGCAGAAAACTGTATGCATAATGAATCCATATGCTCTGATATTAATGCATAATTCAAAGACAGTGTCAGTCACTAAACTCAGCTCCACCTATGCAGCATGAACTGTGCCCAGGCCTGAATACGACATGGTGGAAAGGGTTCTACGGAAAGAGTCACAAGAAGTATAGTGCATATACAGGTCAACAGCACCATAATACCAATAGGATAAGGATAACTGACAGCAACCACTGTGTCAGAATTTTGAATACTGAATATAATGCATGTTCTCCCTGTGTTCATGTGGGTTTCCTCTAGGTGCTCCAGTTTCCTCCTATATTCCAAAGACAAGCAGTAGGTGGATTGGACTCTCCAAATTGGACATAGGTGTGAGTGTGCATGTGAGTGTGTGATGTGGAACAACTACCATGGCAGGGCTAGCCACCCAGTGGTGTAAACCTTGGCTCTAGATGATTGTCACGGTTGAAGTGACACCCCAACCATATTTACAAAAAAATGGGAAAAATTGTTGTGGATGGATAGATGGATGGATGGATGGATGGATGGATGGATGGATTAAGCAGCTCACCACTCAATGAGAATAAGGTGTATAGTTTACAAAAAACAGCATCCTGAATAACTACAGTAGCCTTACACAGACATGTGCAGCACAGCAGAAAGTAATAACTACTTTGTGTTCTAATTCACATGACCATTATCAATGAGGACCACAGCACAGTAAGTGTGGATTCCCACAATACGGAATGCCATATCATGGACCTGGTCACATAAACAGTAGTAGTTATGAGTATAGCATAGTGTGTTTCTGTATATACTATATGGTATGTTCATACCTTCATAAGTTCATAGGTGATTACTAGCCAAAAGCCAAAACGAAGTATGTACCCAAAAAAAGAGCCAAAGCTCCAACCTTAAAACAAAAATACTATGGACACCAGGAGCACCAGCGAAGTAAACAGCCACCATGAAGTTTATTCAGACAATGTCTAAAACCCTTAAAAGCACTAAGACAATTTAAAATTAAGCACTTAACTTTTTCACCATGTTTTTCTTTCAGTGTAGAACTTCATCAGACAAATACATGAAATAATCCCATCATACCATTTTTATACTACAAATCATTAATCTATTAATTAACCCACTCCCATTAACTGAATTAAAGTTACAGTTCTCTATGAAATGATTATTGCAAAAAACACCTATTAAAACCACATAAAACTTATACTTATTTGTAAAAATAAATATGAATTTTATATATATATATATATATATATATATATATATATATATATATATATAATTTATTACAATGACCATTGTACAAAAGCTATATAACTAAATTAGACACAGAAAACCATCATGAGATGGAATGCAAATACTGGTGACTAAAAAATACAGATTTCTTGCCTCCATATGTAGCACTTTACATAAACTGAGGATAAAAAGGGGAACTTCCAAGCATGTATTACATAACCTAAATAAAAGAACACAATGTACACAGATCATTATATTAACCTATTCGAGCATATCATATTTGAATGGTTACATACTGGCAGCTCTTAATTTCAGAACTGGGGCCAGGGAAACATGTTCATTGAGCCCGGGTTAATTAATAGATTAATGATTTGTAGTATAAAAATGGTATGATGGGATTGTTTTATGCATTTGTCTGATGAAGTTCTACATTGAACGAAAAACGTGTTGAAAAAGTTAAGCGTTTAATTTGAAATTGTCTTAGTGCTTTTAAGGCTTTTTGACATTGTTTGAATAAACTTCTTGGTGGCTGTTTACTTTGCTGGTGCTTCTGTTGTCCATAGTATAGGTGATTACTAGGCTAATGGCACAAGAGCCTTTAGAAGCCTAGCCAATAATACCCAGGATATGACAATATTATATCTTAATTCTCCTGATATGGGATGGGGTTGTAACAGGGTAGTGGGTCTTTGGGTGTTGGAGCCCTGAGTCATTTTACAAACTGTTTCTGTCCATAAGTGACATGGACAGTACCCTGGGAGTGAATTTACAGTTCGCCATCCTATATGCATTCTGTCAACAGATCAGCAGGAATGAGGACCACAGTCTGCCCACAATGTGATATGCCTTAGTTTTCACCTAGTAACATAATTAGCCCCAGTGGAGGCACAGCACACTGGGTGGTAGCTTCATCAACATGACGCACCCTGTCAAGCAAACAGTTACATGTGTAACAACAGTGATATGGAGTTGGCATATACCAGTACTCACAATAGGCCATACATTGTATCACATGCTATTATGTCCTACATACTAATATATAACACTACACACTCACTGTAATGTTCCTGTAGGCATCTGACTCTTACTCTCTTTTATAGCCTACTGACCTCTAGAGTCTCTTCTTCTTCTTCTTTTGACTGCTCCATTTAGGGGTCGCCACAGTGGATCATCTGTTTCCATTCCTTCCTGTCCTCTGCATCTTGCTGTGTCACACCAACCACCTGCATGTCCTCTCTCACCACATCCAAAAACCTTATCTTAGACCTTCCTCTTTTCCTCTTACCTGGCAGCTTCATCCTTAACATCCTTTTCCCAATACAGCCAGCATCCCTCCTCAGCACATGTCCAAACCAACGCAATCTCATCTCTCTAGCTTTGTCTCTAAACCGTCCAACCTGAGCTGACCCTCTAATATACTGATTCCTAATTCTGTCCATTCTCATCACAGCTGATACAAATCTTAACATCTTTAACTCTGCCACTTCCAACTCTGATTCCTGCCTTTTTGTCAATGCCACCTTCTCCAACCCATACGGCACAGCTGGTCTCACTACCCTCTTGTAGACCTTCCCTTTAACTCATATTGGTACCCATCTGTCACAAATCACTATTGACACCCTTCTCCATCCACTCCACCCTGCATGTACTCCCTTCTTCAACTCTCTTCCACACTCACCATTACTCTGATCTGTTGATCTCAAGTATTTAACCTCATCCACCTCTGCCAACTCTACTCCCTGCATCCTCACCACTTCCTCCCTCTCATTCACACGCATATATTTTGTCTTAGTCCTGCTGACCTTCATTCCTCTCCTCTCTACAACATATCTCCACCTTTCCAGGGTCTCCTCAACCTGTTCCCTACTCTCACTGCAGATCACAATGTCATCAGCAAACATCATAGTCTATGGGGACTCCTACCTGATCTCATCTGTCAACCTATCCATCACCATTGCAAATAAGAAAGGGCTCAGAGCTGATGCTTGATGTAATCCCACCTCCACCCTGAATGCATCCATCACTCCTACTGCAGCCCTTACCACTGTCACACTACGCTCGTACATATCCTGTACCACTCTTACATATTTCTCTGAGGTTGGCGAAGAAGAAGTGGGATTATCAGAGAGATGAAGAAAGTAGACATGAGTATAAGGAGATGAGTTGTATGGCAAAGACAGCAGTGGCAAAGGTTACGGATAAGGCATATGGAGAGTTGTATGACAGGCTGGATACTAAGAATGGAGAAAAGGACCTGTACCGATTGGCTAGACAGAGGGACTGAGCTGGGAAAGATGTGCAGCAGGTAAGGGTGATAAAGGACAGTGAGGGAAACATACTTACAAGTGAGGAGAGTGTGTTGAGTAGATAAAAAGAGTACTTTGAAGGGCTGATGAATGATGAGAATGAGAGGGAGAGAAGGTTGGATGATGTGGGGATACTGAATCAGGAAGTGCAACAGATTAGGAAGGAGGAAGTAAGGACAGCTATAAAGAGGATGAAGAATGGAAAGGTTGTTGGTCCGGATGACATACCTGTGGAAGCATGGAGGTGTTTAGGAAAGATGGCAGTGGAGTGGTTAACCAGATTGTTTAATGAAATCTTGCAAAATGAGAAGATGCCCGAGGAGTGGAGAAGAGTGCTTTGTTATTGATTTTTAGGAATAAAGGTGATGTGCAGAGCTGTAGTAAGCACATAGGGATAAAACTAATAAGTCACAGCATGATGTTACGGGAAAGAGTGGTGGAAGCAAGAATAAGAAGGGAAGTGATGATTAGTGAGCAGCAGTATGGTTTCATGCCAGGAAAGAGCACTACAAATGCAATGTTTGCTCTGAGGGTGTTGATGGAAAAGTATAGAGAAGGTCAGAAGGAGATGCATTGTGTCATTATGGACTTAGAGAAAGCATATGACAGGGTGCCTAGAGAGGAGATGTGGTATTGTATGACCACTAAAGTCTCTGTATTTGTAATATGAGTGTACATACTGTTATGACACAGGCACAGGTGATGTATAACTTAAAGGACCATGAAAGGCATATGTATCATAAGAATGGAAAGAGTTCTGTATAGCAAAGTCCAAGGGTCACTTCAGATCCTCCATATCCCTGCATCTGAGGTCACTTTATTTCTTTTTAAATTGCTCTGCTGTCTGTCTTACTTCCATGTCTGCAGTGAGGTGTACAACTGCATAGATATCATCCTGTGGCTATATGTGTCATGAGATATGATAGCTTTGCCACTGATCTGCTCTATAAGCTGTTTAGCATTCAAAAGAATTAGCATTAGCACAAAGTTTACATAAGCTACATGTTTGCACATGTGAGCTATCCATACTCTGTATCTGACAGTACACACCACAGTATCTCTGCAAATGCCACCACAATCATTGTTGTCATATACTGTTGCGTTATATGCAATCACTGTTTACTGGACAAGCATACAGCACATTATATCTGAATGAGACTGCAACATGTGGCAAGTGGTATCAATTAAACTATACTGACAAATAGAATCAAGTTCTTATTATGGGACTAATTAAGGATGCTCACTGCTTCTTCTGGGTCATAAGGAAAAGTGAACAGGGGGGCTTCTGTCTGGCTGAATGCCGTTGCTGCCCATTGATATCTGACCAATGAATGGTGAAGGCAAACAACATACATGAAGTACAGAGAACAGAAAAAGATGCATGGCATGCATATGAAGACAGAGTGTGGCAAGCTGGGCATATCTACTTCTACTACAAACACCACACACTTAGCACAGAGGAGCATTTCCCAATCTCCCTAGCATGTGAGGTTTTCATGTGCTAGTGGCATGAACGTGGGTACAGGTAAGTGTGCATCTTCTTACTGTGCCGGCACATGGTCATGTGTGACATTTTCAGGTACAGCCAAACAATAAGGTGGTCAGCCACGACCATAACCTGAAGGATTATTTACTGTAACTGCAGAAGCATGACCCAGACATTAATGACATAAAGCACAAGGGTGGAGTGTGTTTACTGCATACATGTTATCAAATTTTAGGTGGGTAGCTTAAATAGCCATGTAATTCATTAAAAGGTAAGCAGTGAAATGGCATGACATCTGCAGTGAGATTGCAGGTGGCTGAGTGGAAAGCATGCTTGTAACACCTACTACAGATGTCTGTGGATTCAACCATTTGTATCATAAAGGGCTAATGATGCCATCTCAATGTCCACATATCACTCAAACTACTCAAATCAGTAGGTGCATTTTCAGAATGTTCTATATGGCACTAAATTTGTCACTGCTTTGTTATAACAGCAGATGAAGCATTCCAGTTTGGGACTTTCATCAGCACATACAAGAGCATGAGACAATGACCAGTCTCCTGCTTATTGTATGGTGTATGTGGATGTTAATGCTGGGCAGGTACAACGGGTTACTGCTGATGACAAGTTCTCCTCCTCAAACAACATGCAAATTCCATATGAGAAGGGCAATTTCTCTTTGCCTGCATCTGTTAGTGCTGCTTTACCTCACCAAAATGGTAATGTGAAAGATACTGCCATTGCACAGACCACCACCATGATGGATGTCAAGGCACAAATGTACAGACACTGCAGGAGGGAACCACGGCAGAGCTGTGGACTGTATAGACACTAAAGGGATGTGAGCAGAAACCAAGCAGCATGATGAAATTGTTTAAAAGCACAGCATGATATGATAAATAACCACATCATACAACTTGTAAAAAGTAATGATATGGCAAATGTAGAGAGACAGAAATCGTCACCTCACTTCTGTGCTATGAGTTATGTGGTCTTAGCTATGTTCTAACATTATAACTTTGCTCAGCATGCATACTAGTTCCTGCCTACTACAGCAGGATGTACTGCACCCAAGGCGATATGGCAGGCATGCAACCCATTTCATGGGAGGAGTTGGAATGAAGCCTGAGCATATCACTTCATGGCTACACCTTATGCTTCTCTAAGTAATATTGTATCCAAAGTTAGCATTGCTGAAGATATGGGCAACTTTGCATTAGATGTGTATGACAGCAACAACAAACATGGCAGGTACAGTGACTGTCCAGTGCTGGACTTCAGTGTCCTGCCATCTTGTCACAGAAATATTGATAACTTTTCTAATTTCTGATAATGCTTTAGTATGTCCTGGCTCTCACTTATTTGTCCCACTGCAGCTGCATACAGGCCAATACATCCCTGCCTCCAGTGTGCACACATCCATTACATGAGTAAATGTTCAATGAGCAGAACTCCATGTTCATAGACCTTGTCTGATACTACTGCAGGCCAGCTTGATATGCTGGTATCACAGGTATTTCAAATGGGACTATACCACCTGGATGGTCAGCCCTCTTCAGCCATTAAAGTTTTGCCATAAGGCAGGGCAAGGTCATGTTCTACAGGACACAACATCCAATAAAGATCAAAGATCTTGCATACTTTCTCAGGGTTGAGTTGCAGCATCCATACTAAGTAATCCATGTATCAGAAATTAATTGCAGTTGCAATACAACTCATGTTTCTCTAAAAATATTTATTAATATGTTTACATTTGTAATTTAATATGTTTACATTTGTAATTACAGAGAGGGTGCCAATTGATTGCGCCATGGCCTATGGAAGCTATTTTTGGAGAAACATGAGTTGTATTGGTAAATGCAATTAAATGCTGGTAGTTGACCAGGGATTAATGATTTTATTTCTGTTTCATATTTATTAAAACTGAAGGCTTTGGAGAGGTAGTTTGTTTCAACTTCACATTTTTACCTTTATTTTTTACTCTTTTTACTCTTTTAAAAAGTGGTTTTATCATTTTAAATGTGTTGCTTTGCTTGGAGCTCAGCAATCATGTGATCATGTGATCAAGTACCTTTTGTTATTTAAATAGAGTTCAAACACTGTGTTTTATCTGATGAAGTTTTTACTTAAACAAAAGTGATAATCTATTGTTTTTTTGCATTGTTTGGTGTATATTGCTTGTTTATTGGTTATACTATTCATCTGAGTCTCTGTGGCCTGCAGTTTATCTTTGCTGGTTTACAGTTTTGTCTGTTTTTTTACAGATATCAGAACTTATCTATATGGTGACCAAACTATGCTCTATTTTATTCCTTGTCTTCCTGTGACCTCAATTATATGCCTACAATGAGAGGTATTCGAGAGCTACTAGTTGTCCATCTGGTGAGAAAGCTGTTGAACATGCTTGAAGAGTGACATATGTAAATATTGTAATGGATATTTGGCAAACACACTGATGATTTAACACATCGGGTTGCATACCACCTGAATATTTTTTTTCTTTCTTTTTTTTTTCTTTTAATTTATCATCTTTTGACAAACATTACATGAAAAAAAGAATAGATAACATATATACAATCATGAAAACATAATAACTTCAAAACATTGTATAACTATATACATTGGTGTCTATACAGATAAAAATAAGATTGAACCTTGTGTGAAGATTGAAATATAAAATCATATGTCTTTGTCCATTTTCTCAAGTATTTCCAGTATTTTCATCCAAGAGTTGTAAGATGATGTAGGTCTGTTAGTTAAGTTCTTCATTGTTAATATTTCCACATGTCCCACTGTTAAGGCTGAGTTTTTAAATTCCTTGAACATAGGAGAGGTCATACTTTTCCAGTGAATGGTAATGTTTTTACGAGCTACTGCCAGTAATGACCATAAGATTTTAAAATCTTTTTTGGAACACAGACAGGAATGGGAGAGTTGAATAAAATCATTGATTTGGTTAATTGATATTGGTCATTAAAGAAAATCTGGAAAAAATAGTTAATATTATTTCAATACAGAGTAAGACATTTGCATTCATAGAAAACATGCTGCCAGTCAACTTTTGTTTTAGTCTGACATCTCCAACATTGATCCTTACTAGCAAACATTATAGCTAATTTATGTGGTGTATAAAAGCTTCTATTTAAATATCTCCAGGTGAATAATTGCCAGTAAATTGATAATGTTGAATGTTTTGGGGATTTAAAAAAAATCTTTTTTCTTCTTCATCAGCTGGAGGGTGGTTATTTATTGATGTGTAATAATCCCAGTAAGATTTTACTTGATATATTTTTTATATAATTTTGTAAATATTAGACAGGTAACCACCACCTTGATAAGGTTGTTTTGTGATTATAATGAAGTATTTAATGAATTTTGGAATAGCATGTCTAACTGATACTTGCATTTTTTCTATTTTATTTATATTATATTGTCTTAGATTTTGAAGGAGTAACCATAGATCACTGTTTATATTATATTTATTGATTACTTGTTCATTAGTTAATACTTTTCCTAGTTTTTATCAGTTAGTGCCAAAAGCATAATGATTCTTTCTTCAGTATATTTATTTTATGCATCTGAGATGTATCAAACACAGTAGGTGTAAAAGCTATGGGAAAAATCAGGAAAAAACAAGAACTGATATTTGGAATTTTATTTATGTATTTTTTTTTAATGTTGTTAATGTAAAGTTTATATAGTTTGATGACAGTCTGTTATCTTTATTTTTTCCTACTAAATAATCTATTAACATCCAAACAAAGGATGTTAGCATGATGGATAGATGATCTTGTATATGATTGTGATCAATTTTATATTGTTCATGTATTTGCTTCCATATAGGTAAGTAATAGATGTTTAGCCATAACATTATGTTTCTGATAACAGAAGATAAAATATATGTCTCAATATCTGGTAGGTTGATTCCATCTTCCAAATTGGTAGGTGTCTATTCTATGCAATTCGCGGTTTGTTTGGGAACCAAAAAAAGCTTAAAATTAATTTATTATATCTTTGAATGATATTTTGAGAGGTGGCAGTGTTTCAGGTATAATATCTTGGAGACAATTATTGATTTGATAAGAAATAATCTGTCTCCCATCGTGAATACGTATTTATTCCAATTAGACATTGTTCTATTTTGTCTAGTGTTTTATTATAGTTAAATATAGGAGAGTCAGTTAAATCATCAAGTAGATTAACACCTAAATAAAGAATTTCGTTATCTGTTACTACGTATTTGGATTTTTTTTTATTTATATATTTCTTTTTAGAATTGCAGGGCAGGATGTTTGTTTTATTTTTATTGAACTGTAAACCCGAGATATTTTGGAAAGTATTTATAGATCTAAGTAAAGCCTGTAAAGATTGATTAGTGTCTTGTATGGTTAAAAGTATATCATCAGCAAAGAGTTGAAGTTTAAGGGTCAATATTTTATTAATGTGTATGCCCTGAATGTTGCTATCTGATCTTATTTGGTTTGCGAAAGGTTCTATAAGTAATGCAAATAGTAATGCTGATAAAAGACAGCCTTGTTTGGTCCCTTTCTTTATTGATATGGGGCCTGATCTATGTGATCCTAGTTTAACATATGCTATGGAGTTTTCATATAGTGATTGGATAAGAGTATTCAAAGTTGTAGGGAATTTATATTCTTTTAGGACTAGTGAAAGATAGCTCCAGTTAAAAGAATCAAAGGCTTTGTTAATGTCTAGAGAGATTATGTTTAAATCAAGGCCTCTATATTTGGTGTAATTGATTAATGTCAGAATTCTTTTAAGGTTGTCTGCAGTATTTCTTCCTTCGATGAAGCCCATCTGATCTTCATGAATTAATGAGGGAAGTAAATGTTTGATCCTATTTGCATAGATTGCTATGAACATTTTGTAATCTATGTTTAATAAAGATACTGGTCTATATGGCGAGCATTGTTTTCCAGCTTTACCTTCTTTTAGTATTGAGAATATCAATGAATATTTCCATGAGGGGGGATGTTTATATCATGATTACCTGTGGTATATACTTTTAAGAGTAAAGACAAACTTGGTTAGCTATTAATTTGTACATTTCTGGTAACATATTGTCTGGGCCAGGTGCTTTATTTGTTTTGAGCTTTTTGATTTGTGATTTCAATTCCGTTATAGCGACTGGTTTCTTTATAATATCTATTTGTTCTTGTGTTAGTCTAGAAAGAATATTATTTTTAAGGTAATTTTTTATGTCTTTGACAGGTAATTCATGGGAATTTAAGGAATTATGAGAACTATATTGAAGTCTAAAAACTTCTAAAATACCATCTAAATCTGTAACTTTCTTGTTAGTATTGGGAATATACAGCGCTTTTTATTTGTTTAGATTTGATTATTTTTTTGTTCTATTAGACAACTGTCTCTGATGAGTTGCATTTGTAGAATAAGAATTAATTTGATTTTCTCTAAATTAATCATAGTCTTATGATGTAGTATTTCTGTATATTTGTTATTGGTTTGTAAAAGTTCTTGAGCTAAACCTGTATTACCTTTTTGTATTTCTAGTTTAAGTTTGTCCACTTTATTATGTAGTTCTATCATATCTTTATTCCATATTTTTCTTTTATTAATTTACCAAGACAGGATTTTTCCATATGGGTATGCTTTTAATACGTCTCAAATATATATTTCTGAGATGTCCTCTGTGTTATTTAGTTCAATAAAAGTTTTTACTTTTTTTTCATAGAATTCTTTACATTCTGTTAATTTTGTGAAATAAGAAGATATCCTTGTGATGGGTTTTGAATATATAAGTATAAGTTCTACCTCAAAAACTAGTGTGTTATGAGACGATAGAGGGCAGTTTATAATTTTAACTTTATTAATTTTTGTTATTAGGTCACTGGATACATAAATCCTATCGATTCGAGAGTTAGACCTATGTCTGTGTGAGTAGAAAGAGAAAATTAAGGAATCTGGGTCAGCAAACTCATTTCTATCTTTTATGCAAGCTGTTTATATAAACTTTAAAAGTGCCTTTGATATAGGAGTTTTCCTTCTTATTGTTTTTGTATCTGTATCTTTATCTATTATACAACTGAAATCCCCTGCCATTATTAGGCCACCTTTAGTTAAAAGTATTATGTTTTCAAAGTGGTGATTAACTGTTTCCCTTCCAAGTCCTAGAATCCAGTATAGATTAACTAATGTATATATTCTTCTAATTCCATAGATACTAGACAAAACATACCAGAAGTGTCTTGATAGGTGTTGATTATTTTTGGCGATATGGTTGCGTTGCAAAGTAGTATAGCTACTCCTCTCTTTTTCTGTTTGTATTGAGAGCTCACTAATACTGCATAGTTATTGATATTTAAACTATTTATATCCTTATCTAATAAATGTGTCTCTTGAAGAAATTCTATTTATGGTTTGTGTAAATTGGGTCCCTATCAGCATCTCGAATGCTGACAATATCAAATTTGATATTGTTGCATCGAGAATGCCGAAAGGGCAGAATGTTGAATGGGTAAACAGAAATCTCCATAAGGGGAGATTTCCATTTACCTCAATGAATTGCAGTCTCGGAGTTGGTATATTTAAGTAGCAGGGGGGTGGGGTGCAGGAGGGTTTGCCCCCCTGCCTACACCCTTTAGTTTTTTTTTTTGTTTATTTTTTCGTCTCGGCATTCGAAAATTGGACAGTTCGATCATGTCAGTTCGATATTTAGTGATTCGAACTATTCAGTTTTTGAAATTCTGATATAGACACATGTAAATTTATACATTTGATTAGACTTCTCCTTTTATAGGTTCATAGGTTCATAGGTTCATACTAGGCTATCTGCCCTAGGGCATTTATAAGCCTAGCCAGAGTGTGTTTGGCTTTCGCCACCCATTTTAAATTAATTTTGCTATGCCCTTTTTCGAGGTTAGTATACTGTGCCTTTGTCTAACAGTGACACAGAAGTGATACCCGGGGTAAACCTACGATCTCCCATCCACTCATCAAGATTCCTCTTGAAGAGAGTCAATGAGGGACTCTGCCTAACCTGGACTGGGATTTTATTCCAGAGTGAAGGGAGCCTCTGGGTTATGAATCTGTCCCTCTAGCATGTCCTATTTATTTCAGTGCTGAGGTTCAAGTCTCTCGAGCGCGTAGCTCGATGGGATTTTGATTTTCTGAGGTGCAGCATGTCCATTAATTCCGGGTTGGACATTGCTTTATATGTCAGGCACAGATCGCCTCTGAGCAGGCGGTATGCCACTGAGTAGCGCTGGAGTTTCTTTAACTGGGCAGCATATGGCATCTGTTTGAGCCCTTTGATCCTCTTGGTGAGGTACTTTTGGGGTCTTTCCAGTTGCTGCAGGTGTCTGGTAAGGTACATCCCAAAAGTGGCATTGTACTCAATTATGGGCTTGATGAGGGATGAGTAAAGAGGCACGATGACCTCCCCTGATCTAGATGTGAATCTCTTCATGATTAGGTGGGCTATATAAAATGTTTTTCTACCCACTTTGGCCACGTGGTTGTCAAATGAGAGATTGCTATCAACTTGGGTCCCCAGGTCCCTAATTACTTCTTCTGTACTTAATGGATTACCAACTATGTGGTAATTTGTGGGCACTTTGTTTTTGCCAAAGGGGATGACTATACACTTTTTGGCATTTAGCTTGAGGCCATGGCTCTGGCACCAGTTGTCTGTTTCTATGAGGCCCTTTTGGAGGATGCTTGTGTCGGCTGGAGAGTCGATTATGGTGCCCAGTTTGCAGTCATCTGCGAACTTGGTCAGCCACAGTCCTTCCGTAATGGCCTGTACCTCCGAGAAATATATGCCGAACAAGAGAGGTCCCAGGACTGAGCCTTGTGGGATGCCACTTGTAACTGGTTTGGAGTCTGACATGGCTCCAGCAATTCTAACCATGTGGGTTCTGTCCTTGAGCCAGTTTGCAACCCATCTAGTGACATAGGGGTTTATATTTAAGCTGGTGAGCTTATCTATAATGCCCATGTGGGGTATTGTATCGAAGGCTTTTGCGAGGTCCAGGTAGGCTGTGTGGATCACCTTCCCCTCGTCAATGGCCTTGGTGACTGTTTCAAAGAAATCAATCAGGTTTAAGAGGCATGATCTGCCCTTAACAAAGCCGAACTGGGTAGGATCCAGTGTCTGTAGGTCCCCAATATCTTTACTTATGAGGTCCATGATGATCCTTTCCATAGCTTTGCAGACCAAGCTAGTCAGGCTTATGGGGTGATAGTTTCCAGGATCCATTGAGGCACCACCTTTGTGGAGAGGGACCACTGTTGCTGTACGCCACTCTTTGGGTACATATCCTGCAGTAAGGCTGAGATTGAACAGTAGTTTTATGTTTGGGTTTAGCTCTTCTTGGAGTTCATGTAGGATGCAGCCCGGGACACCGTCTGGTCCCATTGATGCTGTGTTTTTTGCTTTGTAGAGGGCAGCTCTTACCTGAGCATCTGAGATGTCAGGGGGGCAGCACTCTGCTGGGATAGTTATTTGCCCTTTTGGTGGGGGGGGGGTGTCTGCGCTGAACCTGTCAGCTAGGATGTTGGCAATGTCTGTGGGTTCGGTGTATTTTTTGTCATTTTGGACTAATTCTGAGCATATCTGTGTATTCCTACCCAGGTTCCTAACATAACTAAAGAAAGCCTTGTGATTATCCTTAGTGTCCTGTGCAATTTTTCTCTCGAAGCTGGCCTTAGACGATTTTATGAGTGCCCGTAGTTTTTTGCTAATACTGATCAGAGATGCCTTCCCTTTTTGGGATTTTGCTCTATCATGTAGTAGCTTCATCCTTCTATTGTATAGTTTGTTTATGGTTGGGGTCCACCAGGCAGGACGTCTGCCTTTGGAGGATTGGGTCTTGGTTTTATTTGGGATTGCATGATCCATGCTTTCCTGAAGGTCTTCATAGAATGCGTTTATAAAGGATTCTGCGGTCTGGGCCATATTTTCCACAGGCCCTGGGGCTTTGAAGGATTCCACCTCGGTTTTGAGGAGTGTGAAATTTGCTTTAGAGAAGTTTTTCACTGTGGTTTTCAGGGCAGGGGGTGGAGTCGGGATGTGAATATCCAGTGAGATTTGTTTATGGTCTGATCTTACCAGTGAGGGATACACTTCTGGTCTGGAGCATAGAGTCGACATGTTGGTGATGATCAGGTCCAGTATGTTTTCCCCTCTTGTGGGAGTGGTAACAAGTTGTTCCATAGCATTTGAGTTTATAAATTCTAGGAACCTTTGGGCTAGGGTGTTGGAGCTAGAATAATGCTCCCAGTCTATGTTTGGGTAGTTGAAGTCACCCAATATAATGGTGTTTGGAGAGACCTTCATATTTTCCAGTGTTCTCAGGAAGGCTGAGTGGGGTTCCTGGGTTTGGGAGGGTGGTCTGTAGCAGGCTATAAACTGGAAGTCAGTTTTACCCACTGTTAGTTGCACATGGATAGTCTCTGATGCTTCGTGCTGTGCCACCAACATGGAAGTTTGGGTATCTTTGACGAATATTGATACTCCCCCTCCTTTTGTGGTTCGGTCCAAGTTTCCGAAAAGCATGGTATGAGGTATAACCTGGTAGTGCTGGGGTGCTCTCAGGAGCCTTGAACCAGGTTTCTGTTACTGCACAGATATCGATGTTCTCCATGCTAAGGAGAGTTTCGAGTGTGTGCATCTTGAGGTTTAGACTTCTGGCATTGAGTAGCATTACTCTTAGTTTCTTATCCCTTATGATACCTATGGTGGTGGGTTTGTCTTTTGAGCCTTGCCTAAAAAAGGCACTATGGGGGTAGCAAGAGCCTTTGCCAATATCCGAAAGCCCAGGGGTGACAGGTGCAAGCCGTCCCTAGTGAAGCATCGTGGCTTGTCGAGCATGTCATCCCAGGCTGACAGGCATTGGAACCCCTTTGAATGACACCAATACTTAAGCCAATTGTTGAAATTGATCATCTTGTCTTCATATTGTGGCATCATTCTTGGTGAGGGCAAGATGCTACTCAAGGTCAGGGTCATACTGGCCTGGGCTACATGCTCAGAGAGCTCCTCTATGTCTCTTTTCATGTAGTCCAGGGAGATACGTCTCAGGTCATTCACACCAGCATGGACAATGACTGAGTCATATTTGTACTTGCCTTGGAGTGACCTGAGTGCTTGTGTTATGTGGAGGATCCTAGCGCCCGACAGGCAGCTCACCGTGACCTTCTCCTTGTTCAGCCTGGTGAGCGGGACGTCAGTATGCCTGACGATAGAGTCACCTATTACAGGTGTGTTGTTTAGCCTTAAGGGCTGTGACTGTTCAGCACACTGGCTTTGTGAGCTATGTGTTGCACGTGTTTTGTTTTGGGGTAGCGGTTGCTTGGGTGTCTGCTTTGAAGGTCTCTGCTGCTTAGGCATATTTTTATTTAGAGCCTCCGAGTATGTTTTTGTGTGTTTATGTGTTTGGTTTACTGTTGTGGTAGGTCTATGTGAGACTGGAATTGTAGTGAATGTGGTTTCCTTCTCCTCCTGACTGGTTTCGCCAGTACTGAGTTGAGAGAGCTTAGCCTCCAGTATGGCTATATGGTTGCATCTCTCACATGTGTTGGAATTTGTTGGGAGGAGGAGAGGGTTGTCTGTGTACATGAGGCAGTTGTAACATTGCCTCAAGATTCCCAGATTCACCAGCTGGACCAGACAGGAGATTGACAACTGATCTTTGGACATGCTAGAATAGTATTGGGAATTCCTTTATAATTGAAAAAAAGGGCCAATGGAGAACAAGGTACTCAAGGGGAGTTTGTGAGGGTGTAGTGCTTATAATTTTTTAGTGCTGACTTATATAATTGCTTTAGTGAGCAAGTGCCAGGTAACTTAAATGCAATGTGTTACAGGTAACTTAAATGCAAAAATGACAAACAGTAACTTTCTTTCAAGTGAAACAAGGAAATAAGTACAGTAAGCAATGCAGATATCACTAGGGATCCACAGAAGCGCTGAAAAGCCGCGCTTTAGGTGGAATTAGCATTTCAGGGAAATAACAAGGAAACAAACAACAAGCATACAAACAAAGCTAGATTCAGCAGGCCTGGATCTAGTCTTTGCTACAGCAAACAAGGTGTACCAATTTCAGTAAGAAACAGTTCAAATATGCAGGCACTATAAGCCTTTAACCAGAAATTCCCAGCTCAGAATTGTTATTATTCAGACCATTTACATTTATAGACAAACATTTCATGCTTTATTTTGTTTAATTTATATAACAGTGCATGTAAGTAATTTTGATTCTTGGTTCTAAATTAGAAAAGTAATTCAAATATTTTCTTTTATGTAAATTCTGTATATTTCTGATAGACACCAGATCATTATAAAACAAATAAACTTCTAAACCTGAAATTCTAACTCCATAACCCGTTTCCTATTACTGTGAGGTAATATGCCTCTTTGCTTGACTAGTAAAACTACCCAAGCAAACCTTCTTACTCTGTGTAAGATATCTAGATCAAGCTCTCTTAACGTCTTAACTTGTGCAACAATATTTACATATTTAGAAAAATACTGTAATCAGCTGGTAATTATAATAGTTCAGTTATTTCACAAACTAATGTTGCTTTATATCTGCTAGTCACCTTATTAATCCAGTTGCAACCAATCTTAACTGATATTATTTTGATTTTATAGAATTAACTAGGACTAGAATGATTTTTTTATGTTTACAATATCTAAAATATAAGTCTATTGTAACATAACTGTTAGAATAAAAGTCAAGTTAACAATTGCTGAACAGTAGATTGCCATTTCAGTGTTCTTTCTCCTCCTTCTAATGTTTATCAGTCAGTATACTTTTATTGAATTCATCTGATACCCTTTTATGAGGTTTAAAAGCAAGTGCTTGTATCAAAATTAAAATTATTTTATATGTTTTCAGATCATAATCTCATTAAACTCAAACCATCTTTGAGGTATATAAGACTTAAGTGAGTCATTTAAAGTATTTATATATATTTCTACATTGAATTTACTTATTACTTATATTTATTATATATAAGCAATTTAGATCTCAGTAGTAATTTTAACCTTTTAATTAGTAATAACAATTTGAATGTACATATTAGCTCAGCACTTCAGTTTCAAATGCTTCATGATATTTGTGTTACTGCTTTAAATAAATAATATATAATATATGATTCATTATCTTATTAGGTTTTGTGTGTTTATATGTGTATGCATGCATATGTCTGCAAGTGTGTTGGGATTTTTCATCCAATATCTGCAGAATATTTTATATACCAATGTTGAATTAATTTTTACATATGTCATACAGTACCCATTTTGCAGAAAATGATCAGGGATTAATCAGGGAAAAATACAACTTGTAATTCTTAGTTGCATTCATATATTCTATATATTCAAAACAGCAATTACACAGAATTTTCTAAAGTAGGTTCTTAAAACTTATATGGTTTGACATAGTAGATGTCACTAGATAATAATTATCCTCTAAAGGTAACAATTCATATTAAACAACAACTCTTTAAGTAAGAGTGTGCCTATATATACTATTAGTATGTAAAACAATCTGTTTATATTTTTTAAAATATATGTCATAATGTTTGATTGCTCTATGTAATTCTTTAATAAACGCAGAGTTACAGATGAGTTGTAGCATTCATGTTAAGAAAAAATATGTTATATGTTGTAATGTTCAGCATATAGTAAATAAAATCAAGTAAAAGCATATCCCTGGAGTCATTCAGAAAGATAAGTTAGAATAGTATAGAGTTTAATAACATCTACTTGAAATATGGATATTGTTCAAGCAAGTAAGTTTTCAGTATGAGTCTCAAAGCTGAATGAGATATTAATAATAAATGTCAAGTTGTCCAACAGATGTTTTATTAAGTGATATCATGTTGCTAAATTGGTGTAGAACTGTGTCATGTTGAACATATATTATCTTGGACAACTGTATTGTTGTATAGCATTTAGTTTACTTTAAATAAACATTGTAAGGGTTATTTTAGTTGTATTCTACTGTTTTAATAAATGTGATGAATTTGAATTGAGTGCTTACGAATGTTATGTAGTAATACAGCCAGGTTATGAATCAATACATTTACATCATCTGTATAATCAAAAAATTGTAAGTCTATTAGATATTTCTCCATGAATATGCCATCCAACTATCTTTTCATATAACTTACCAGATGTACGTCCATTATTGTTCACATTTCAGTGGGTCTTTATTTGTATTCAAGATGTTTAAACCTCATAGCTCTTCTAATGAAGCTGGGTTGACATTTTTAAATTCTGCTATTCCCATCATTAGCACTCACAATTTTCCAGTTGTTTATTTTTTCCACTCTCCAAATAATAACTAATTTCCACTTGACATTATCTTATTTTAAGCTTTACATTTAATAACATCACTTTTCTCTATAGCATGAGCTACAAACATAACAAAAAAGTATTTTCTTCCATTTCTTCCTCTAGAAGCCAAAGTTGGCTTTAAAAAAGTGCCATCAGAGCCAGGAAGTTAAGTTCTATGGGACTTGATATCTAGATTTCTGATGAGCACCACAAGGGACTGCTCAGATAATTCCTAGGTCATACTGTATAAAAACATTTTTAGGAAAAGTCTTTGTCTCTGAACACTGAAGAAGTCTATTGTGATTCCTATGTCTAAGGTTAGTAACAAGAACAGTATTGAATTCTGCAGGTCTTGCAGCCTCATTTCAACACATGGAAAACATTTTGAATACTATTTACTTCAGCAATGTCAAAACAATTTAAAATACACTTAACAGACATTAGTCAGCATGAATTTATTGCAAGTCATTTAAATTTAAACTACTTGCTAGAGTTTTATTACATGTTGATGATGGCTTACAGTTTGTGTCTAATTGCCATTGTGCTTTATTTAGATCTGTCTAAAGCTTCTGGCTGATTACCACATGATAAAGTCAACTGACTTACAGGAAGACTGTAATGAGTTATGATATTGGATAATAGTCCGTCAGGAGGAATGATAATGCTCAGAATACTACAGGGTCTGTGTTATACACTGTTATATTTAACCTTATCATGCCAACTTTCTAAATCTGCAAAGATACTAGGGGACAAAAATGGATATAAGTTGACACAGACACCATCATTACAACATCTAATAATACTGACAATTTGTATTCAATGAATGTGGCAGACACATCCCTTAATTCCTTGCAGTCGAGGATATTGGTTGTATCAAAGAGATCTAGTAACTCTCTATATTCTGGGGTATCCAGTGAACAGCAGATTGCATAATAATTTTACAGTCGCTACAATTCTGTAGAATTTAAAACCATCAGATCATTTTCATACTTTAAAAAGAAACTGGCTGTGCAAAATGGGAGCAATGAAATTTTCTTTTTCCCTCTTTCTTTTCTTCCCGCTTCCCTCTTCACACTTTTCCTTTTCTCCACATATACTTTCAGGCAATCAGATATTTACATCATTGTGTTGTCTTCTTTTAATTTAATGTGTATAATTAACTAAAAGTATATAGCTTTAATTTGGAAAAAATGTCGTTGGCCTTTGACGTTGCATGTATAAACTTTCAAAGGTCAACGTATGTGAATAGCAAGCGTTCGTAGAGGAAATCTGAGGTGTTTCTAAGCTACAGCAGCTGAGTGTTTGATGTTATCATTTTGTGGGCTGAGCGGGAAAGAAAAGTAAGCTTAACTTTTCCTAAAGAAAAATAAGGTAAAGCTTGTGCTGTTATGTAAAAAGTGTTCGCAGATATGTGGCTTAATTGCAGTAAGTGAACAAGGCACTTTTCAGATATATCGAGCAGCACTACCCTTATTCTCAGTTAAAATACAAGTGCCTGCATTCACTTTAGTTAAAAATCACCATCTCTTTCATCGATACATTTAGGTTGAACCTTCATTTAATTATATTTCTCTATTGCATTTAATCATTCCCACGGTACTTGTTTTTCTCATTAATACGTCTAGATATTTGCTTATCAATTCAAAAGACATTAAAGTGTTTCTACTGTCATTAGAATTCCTTAAGTAATGTATATACTATTTATAACCCCATATTTAGATATAAGCTGACTGTCTTTTGCTGTTTAAGATATTTTAGCAGGAGGATAATAATAGAAATGACTATATCTATATGAAAAAAGACTAAACTGTTAGGTTACTTAACTATTTAAATAAAGATTAGTATCTAAACTAAATTTGTTGCAACTTATTAACTTTAAATTTACATAAGAAAGTAATCATAAGAAAAAAGAACAGTACCTGTTGTTTGTGTAAATTTGATGCCAGAAAATTATTTTTGTTGTTTTAAAGCATTGTTTTAGCTTTTAAATGTATGTAGTATACATATTTATTTGTCTTTTAATTTTTTCTTTTTCTATTCAACAGTCTTCCAGTTGTTTACTTCTGCATTTCATTTTGGTGTACTATTTGTCCAGTTCATAGATTCTTCTTGTGTTATGATGTTATTGGTGAAATATTTTATAGCTGACTCCACTGTTTCGAAGAGATTTCAGTTGTTTCATCTATAGGATTCTTATTATTGGTAGACATTCTCTTCTTTTGTAAACCACCTTTGTAGTGTAATCATTATCAAACCTGATTATAACATCATGGTATTTGATAGGTGAGTTAGCCCAGGCAATTTTTAATATGAGTTCCTTGTCCTGTGTAGAGAAAAGTCTCACAATTATTGATCTTGGTTTGTTTTTGGTTGCTGAAGTATTTCCTAAAGCTGGTAATGACCTGTGTGCATGTTCAATGCCATATGAAAGGGCTTCAGGAAGTTTCATTATATTTGGGTTCCAGGTTGTGAGAAAGTTTATTATATTGTCCCCTTCATTTTTTTCTGGCAAGCCATATATCCGGATATTGTTTCTTCTTGTTTGATTTTCTATATCATCTATTTTTTCTTATAGTAATGTGCTATGATTTAATAAAAATTCTGTTTGTTGTTCTTCTTTTGAAAGCCTGGAGTCAATGTCATTTAGTGACTGTTCCATAGCCGAAATGTGCCTTCTTGTTGTGTGAGTATTTCCTGTAGTTGCTCTAATTGTTGAGAACATTTCTCTTTAAAAGTGGCTAATTTGCCGTCTATTTTGTCAATTTTTATTGACAGTTCCTAGATATTTGAGATTACTGAATGTAGATCCTTTTTCAAAGCAGAGCCCTGAGGTGAGTTCTTAAGATGACTCATTTTGAATAGCTGAAGATGTTGATTTTCTGGTATTGAATTTGACAGGAATTTTTTGATGAAAATCAATAAAATTTCTTTTGCATTTGCTACAAGGTATTAGGAATTCATTGGAAATAGAAATATCTTCCTTTTGATATTTATTTCTTAAAATTTCTGTCAGGAATAATACTGAGGCTAGACAGCTGAGAGAAAAGTGCTGCTACCAGATCCACATCTTGGCCACGCCCCATTCAAATACCACCTGAATATTCACATTGTGGTAAACATACCTTTTTAAGTACAGACGAATATCCAATTTCACTGGTGCATTGCACTGATAATCTATTGTATTTGTGTACTACAGTGTTAATTCCTCACTGCTGATGTGCTTAGACTTAGATGATGGCATCTTTATATGCTGTGATACTTGCCTCTTTATGCTGTTGAGGAAACTCTGGAATATTTTGCTCCCTGAAGATTTTAACATGTCTGGGTTGTCTCTAGTTTTAGCACTTCTTTTGAGTTACACTTAAAAGGATTTCAACATTTTAATATTTCAACATTTTTGTATTCAATACTATGTTTTTTGTATATCTAGTTTCTGCACAAAGTCAGACACCCATGCCAAGATACAACTATTAGATACAATAATAAGAAAGAAAGAGTAGACAAACTTCACAGTAAAGTATTATATGATTACTTCAGTTCACAGTCATTTTTTGGAGAGGAAGCATGAATCCCCTGTTCTTGCCTGTACATGGCATACAGGGATCTGTCTTGCTCCTTCAGCTATCTCAGTCATACTGGGGATGGGGTTGTGCTGAATAAACACATAAAGTAACTTCTGAAGTTACAATACCAAAATACATTGAACTAAGTGCATGGTTCTTGTGGTTCTTATCAAATGTTTTTTTTTTAATGGGAAGACATTATCATACTGATCACTCTATCATTTCTTTTCAGATGAAGCAATAAAGTGCACTGGGTATTTCTCATGGAGAAAAAAATATCAACTTTGCAAATATGGAATGAAGGTTTACTTGCGTGATATCTTCAGCACACAGTAAAAAAATTAACAATCAGATGAGAAAGTTGATGTAAAATTGCTTATGGTTTGCTACGTATGCCCACATGTTGCAAATTGCCTTAAGCAAGCAACTCTCCCTTTGCACTTCCTCTTTCCACCTGACACAGTTAGTTTTAAATCACAGGGCTACTGACCTACATGAAAAGTCACCCTGGCAAAACATTTAACTGCTTATCATTCTCCCTTTAAAGGAAAATTTTATGTTAGTCTTACGTTATTGCTCCTCCCTCTTCCAGCTGCCACTTAGGCCCATTTCTCAAAATATTTTTAGTTCTTCAAATACATATTCTTAATTTCATTCCTGTCAATGAGGTATATCTACACTGTGTCCTCCCCCTTTCTGTTCCATTCAACAGTACACAAAACTAGAGAATTTTTTCATAATCCACCCATTCAGTCCTTCTTACATTTGTATGTTTTTTGCTGAATGTTTCATACCAGTCTAACACCAGCTGTCACTGTGGTCTCCTGAAATTGTTCCAAATACTTAAGAATTCCTAACACAGCATTTACATTTCCTGTATACTGATACAATACTGCATGTGAGTAGTTTATTGTGCATGCATGGTACATAACATTGAAAGAGATGAGACGGCAACATTTCTTGTGACACAGGAACACCAATTACTTAGTGCCCTATTTTTAGAGTCAGGAATTCAACAGCATGCCTTCATGTTGCCAAAATGTATATATTTTATTAGATGTGTAAGATTTATAAGTTTTGTTTTCCTTTCTGTGTGGACTGCTGTTCTGAAGCAGGAAACCTTTAACTTGCATATAAAGCTGAATCAGGGCTCCTGCATGTTCCTTCTTAGTTTGGATTATAGACTTGATGAACTCTATTCAAACCTGGAAGAAGCAAAACATTTTTCAAGGACTGTAGATGTGAAAATTATAGCCTGCTTTCCAGAGACACTTTATCTCAAAATTTCATAAAATGCCTGAGTATCATCTGCAACTACTGAATGCCTTTATCAGCTTAGCTGTAGATAGGCTACAGTATTCACAAGAAAGTTGTAAGAATATAAATATGTTGATGCAGTTACAGTTATTCTGTTCCTCACTATCTGTTTGAAGTATTTTCCTTTATTCTACCCTATACCATAAGTTACTGTCCTGTATATCTAATAGACATTTTCTATTATTTTACGTGCTTTTCTACTAAGTAAAGCATTTTTTTTTACTTAATTACAAAAGCTTGTGTCTGGCATTTTATATATTAGTTTAGAAAGGTAACCTCACCACACTATTGTGACTGTTGACATCTGAACATTTTGAAGAAACACAGTTTGGCTTAAGCTACTAAAATTCAATACACTGGTTGGCTCATTTGAAAGAGTGTACAGTAACTCAGTCCTTGGTGTCAAGTTTGTTTGGTTTGTTACAACATGTGCTGTTAATTCACGAAAAGTAGTCTGGTGTTTGGAGCGGTATTAGCAGCCTGTTACAGAAAACAATGAGTGAATATGTGTGTGTGCATCAAAAGAGTTTTTGCTAAATCTCAGTTTCCTTTGGTAAGAAAGCAGTAAAAGGTACTGGATTCTGACTGAGATGGGTAAAATCTAGTCGAATCAATTCTTATAATTCCATTCTGTAGAGATTAAAGCTTATTTGGGTGTGGCAGGTGTTGGCAATAACGCAAAGCACTAATGCACATTTGTCATATTTTAAGGCTAATCACCCATCACATATTTATTTGGTGTACAATAGCACAGATTATGAGACCACAGCTACTGATCATTAGATATAAACAGGTGCCAGTGGTGCAGGAATTAAGGTCTAATCCCCTGCACCTGACTGACCTGTTAACATTACTTATCACAAAGAACTTCCAGTGATAGTCACTACGCTGCCTTTACTGAGTGAGCTATATTAGCAGTTAGTTTTTAGTTGAAGTTGTTCCTCAAACTAAACAATGCCTGTGACAGATGAGAAGCACATTCCTGGCCCAGCTATCCTTAACTGCTGTACTATAGACTTATCAAAGGATTAATATTTCACTACAAGGACAAGTACAAGGTATTATAACATAATGTGCACACACTGCAAAAGTGCATACATGGCAATTCTGAGACTAGCTCAAAAGAGATATCAACGGCACATTCTATGACATATAACAGAACATATAAGGTAGAGTGAGCCACTTTAAAATATGAAAATCTGGTCATACCAGCAGCTTTCGTTGATATGCTATTATTTTCTTCCAAAAAGCTGACTCTTGGCCATCAGGTTCCCCTGATTTCAGTAAATGATGTTGCCTGTACAGTTTTCTGGGTACTTCTTTCCTAGATTTCTCTAACATTTTACCATCTTCTCCTCTGCAAGAGAAATGGCTAAATCTTATATTCTGTTAAAACATACTTTGCAACATCTCTCACATTTCACACTGAGATTACAGGCAAATTTTATGAAAGGCTTGTACAAAAAGCTTGTCATAGTCTTTATAACAACAAAACATTTAGCTCAAAAAAGCAATTACTATAGTGGTTTCAAGATTTGTATTCATTCTTATCCATAAACTAAAAGGAACACAATCTCATTTTCTAATTTCAAATCCTTCTTAATAAACAATTTTCTCACAGCGTATTGTTCTTTGAAACTGACATCCTCTATCAATATCCTCATTAAACTTCAAGCTGCAGGTTTACACTTTTTCTAGAAAATGTATTGTAAGAAGCACAAACACAGTATAAATACATTTTATATTTGCAGGGTTGGAATAGGAGAAAAAATGAAAGGCATTTATATTCACAAACAGTATTCATTGCAGCAGACAGCAAACTAAAAAGGACTGCAATTTCTTTGCATAGAAATATACCTAAAGTGCTGCCCACTGTCAAACATAAAATCAGACATCCTGTCAGCAAGTGACACTGCTATCTGTCTCTTTGTGAGGTTTGTCAATGTGATTAGTGACAAAGTAAGTCCCCTATATACCGGAGGTCTTCAGAAACATATGCCATTTCTTGGCATTGGAGCAAAGGAAATATTTTCATTTTAACCCTAAATAAACTAAAATGCATGGAATCTGAATATTAGTCCTCATTTACTTCAACATAAAACATGAAGGTGACTCTCATCTTGTGTAGCAGGAAAATGAGGATATTCAGTAGTGAAAGCAACCATATGCTGAAATGGTTGCATGACAGAACAGAGAGTTTCTCCTGACATGCTAAGCTGTTTTCTATGCAGAACCACCATTTGTAAATGAGTCTACAATATGTGATGGGTCATGTGACTTAACACTGGTGTTTTTTTTGTATTTTATTAGTTTTCCTGTTCTTTTCGTGGATGAAGACTAACACTATTTTACACTGTATTAAATATTCTTTCTTCCTGTGCTTCAGCGAAGGGAAAACTAGACACATCCCTGTATTCGCCATACAGCTGACAATTTACTATGTTAAAATATGTAATTATACGGTATACGGTCATTCTAACAGGACACAGAATACAACATTATTTAGTCTGTGCTAAATTACCTAAGAAGTTTCTTCTGGCTGTTAAACTGCAAGCAATAAATAAACAATCAAATAAATAAATAAAAAAGTGACGTTGCAAAATGTGGCATACATACTCTCCTTTTTCAGTTTTATTGTCTTCCTTGACATCTCTTTCTTCTTTAATTTTCTCTCCCTTAATTAAATAAACAAATACATTAGATTATTATATGGCTGTCAAAAATGTATTCTAACACACGTTCTGATACGGCATACAATCTTAAAAATAGTTTACTCAATGGACATGCAGAACAAAACATTTTTAACTTTTGCGACATTAGAACAGTTCCCATTAACTGACCCATCCGGGATGGACAAAGCTGGTCTTTTCAGGCACACCTACACAAGACTTTTTAATCCACTTACCATCTGCAGCAAAGAGTAGCATATATATATATATATATATATATATATATATATCTGTGTATGTGTATCAGGAGGGTGGAAATTAAGAAGATGGACACTCAGAAATGTACCTGTAAAAAGACAATGCTGACAAAAAAACAATCACACCAAACAGAAAATCAATCTAAATATAGTTCTACTTCAAACAGGCATTGAGGTGTATGCATATGGGTTTATATGAGTTCAGTGAGTTCTCAGAAACTCAGAATTCATGTGGTCCAGACCATAAGAATGAGTTTCTGAAAACATGGAATAAAAAAAAAAAAAAAAAAAAAAATCTATGTTTTTGAACCCTCATATGGGGGGGTTGTGCCCCTTATATATACCAACTCTGAGATATCACTACAGTGAAGAAAAGGGTAACTTTCCCTTTGAAGCAATTATATGTAAATTGCAGTACAGTGGGGATCAGGGACTTTACTCTTTATCCTACTGTAAAGTGATCTTGTACTTGGTATATATAATTTCTAGGGGGGGGGGCTTGTCCACCCTGACCTTCCCAAAAATGTAGATTTTTTTTCTTCTATTTTGAGTTTTAGGAAACTCGATCATATGGTCTTGACCATATGAATTTCGAGTATCTGAAAACTCTATGAAGTCATATAAACCCGTGCATATACATATGTGTGTGTGTGTGTGAGAGAGACTATTTTTTAGTAAAAAAAATGACACTGGTGTGAGATAAAATAGTAAATTACTAAGAAATGGAAGCCTTTGCTCCTTTGATCCTATGTCTCAGGAAGAGCTGGTAAACCTGTACAACAACATAAGATAGTATATTAGATGTGCTAACCAAATAATTCTTACATAAAATAAGTGCAAATTCCAAACAGGCACTCATTAATAAAGCATAGATAGCATACCTGAAATCTTTGACGCAGCTCAGGCAGAGGTAATGGAAAAGTAGGTGTAGTCATTAGTTCTGGGATAGGAGCATTGGGATTATGTGGTAAAAGTTTATACTGTCCTCCCTCTCGTTTCAAGTCTAATCCAAAAATATCAGTTAAAAGGTCTCCATCATCTGATGCAGCTGTTAGATCTGTCAGATCTTCATTTGTCAAGGCTGTGGCATTTTTCTTTTCAGTATCATCACCATCACCACGGACCTCATCCTGGGTTGGATCTGGCATGTTAGCCAAAAGTTCTGCCACTTTGATCTTCTTAGCTCCTTCAACAAGGCTTCCTCCAAGGAATGTGCTATACATGATACGGAAGAAACCCCGGAAGACACTGAATGTAATATAAGAAAGGCCAACTAAAATACTCCAGTAGGAGGAAATGAATGCCATAAACAAGTCCTTCATTGTCATTTTCTTTATTTTCTTCATTTGTTTCTTGAGACTTTTTGTACTGAGCATCTTCAAAAGAATTAAAACGTTGTACCTGAGTGCCAAAAGAGCTGACCTGATGGTAGTAACAGAAAAGAAGCCCATTTTGGGGTCTTGATCTTCAGGCTTGCCCTTTTCCTCCTCTTCTTTACTGGAAGACCGCTCATTGGAATCAGACTCAGAAATCTGTGCAGCCAGCTGCATTTCAAAAATTGTATCCTCGCAAAAGTTCACAAAGAGTTCCATTTTTTCTTTCTCACCTCCCTCATTTACCACATCAAATATAAACTGCCTCTTTGACTCCTTGACCTGTGGCTTTTCCCACTGTGTCCGACTAGATTCACTTATTTCAAAATACACCCTTTCGATGCGCTTAGCACTGCCCATAATCTCAATCCTTCCTAAATATGGCTGAAAGTAATTAAGCACACTTTCTGCTAGTTCAAGGAACATCTGCAATCGGTTGTCATGAGGCATGTGTTCAGATAAGTTAGTTAACAGGACTGCAACATTGAAACCAATGTCTTTAGCAGGTTCGTGGAATCTTTTCACAAACTCTTCATAGTCTAACATCTCAGTTTCATCTGTTTCAGCACAAGAAAGCAAGAATTCAGTTTCAGACTGGGAATAATGTTTATTGCTTTCCATGGCTTTTGGAAATCCCTCTTGGAGATGACACCCTTACCATCTGGGTCATGCTCTTTGAAGGCATCAGAAGTTGTCAAGTCCTTCAGTTTTAGAAACATATCAAAGAACTTAAGAATCATTTCCACATTGCTTGATGACTCGACTAACATATCCACCATCTGCTTCCCAATTGTTCCATTTACCACATTTCCTGAAGACAAATTATAATAGTTAACATGAAGCAAATGCATACCCACTGTTTAGCATATCATCTTTATCTTTAGCAGATTAATACAAAACAGAATGCATAAAACATCCATACCAGTTGAAATGAATGTTCACATTGTAAATGGGGGGAAAATAATACAAGCAGATAATGTTAATATTAACTGTTTTGTCTGCTTATATTTCCTAAGCCTATAATTCTTTGCTATTTTAACCTTACTATGTTGTACTAAAGTAAGCATTAAGACATGAATAAGTATTATGATTACTCAGATAATTGCAGTGTTATACACTGATGCATCATGGTATAGGATAACTACTGTTCCATTTACTGATTTTATAGAATTAACTAGGACTAGAATGATTTTTTTATGTTTACAGTATCTAAAATATGTCTATTGTAACATAACCGTTAGAATAAAAGTCAAGTTAACAATTGCTGAACAGTAGATTGCCATTTCAGTGTTCTTTCTCCTCCTTCTAATGTTTATCAGTCAGTATAGTTTTATTGAATTCATCTGATACCCTTTTATGAGGTTTAAAAGCAAGTACTTGTATCAAAATTAAAATTATTTTATATGTTTTCAGATCATAATCTCATTAAACTCAAACCATCTTTGAGGTATATAAGACTTAAGTGAGTCCTTTAAAGTATTTATATATATTTCTACATTGAATTTACTTATTACTTATATTTATTATATATAAGCAATTTAGATCTCAGTAGTAATTTTAACCTTTTAATTAGTAATAACAATTTGAATGTACATATTAGCTCAGAACTTCAGTTTCAAATGCTTCATGATATTTGTGTTACTGCTTTAAATAAATAATATATAATATATGATTCATTATCTTATTAGGTTTTGTGTGTTTATATGTGTATGCATACATATGTCTGCAAGTGTGTTGGGATTTTTCATCCAATATCTGCAGAATATTTTATATACCAATGTTGAATTAATTTTTACATATGTCATACACTACCCATTTTGCAGAAAATGATCAGGGATTAATCAGGGAAAAATACAACTTGTAATTCTTAGTTGCATTCATATATTCTATATATTCAAAACAGCAATTACACAGAATTTTCTAAAGTAGGTTCTTAAAACTTATATGGTTTGACATAATAGATGTCACTAGATAACAATTATCCTCTAAAGGTAACAATTCATATTAAACAACAACTCTTTAAGTAAGAGTGTGCCTATATATACTATTAGTATGTAAAACAATCTGTTTATATTTTTAAAAATATATGTCATAATGTTTGATTGCTCTATATAATTCTTTAATAAACACAGAGATATAAATGAGTTGTAGCATTCATGTTAAGAAAAAATATGTTATATGTTGTAATGTTCAGCATATAGTAAATAAAATCAAGTAAAAGCATATCCCTGGAGTCATTCATAAAGATAAGTTAGAATAGTATAGAGTTTAATAACATCTACTTGAAATATGGATATTGTTCAAGCAAGGTAAGTTTTCAGTATGAGTCTCAAAGCTGAATGATATATTAATAATAAATGTCAAGTTGTCCAACAAATGATTTATTAAGTGATATCATGTTGCTAAATTGGTGTAGAACTGTGTCATGTTGAACATATATTATCTTAGACAACTGTATTGTTGTATAGCATTTAGTTTACTTTAAATAAACATTGTAAGGGTTTTTTTAGTTGTATTCTACTGTTTTAATAAATGTGATGAATTTGAATTGAGTGCTTACGAATGTTATGTAGTAATACAGCCAGGTTATGAATCAATACATTTACATCATCTGTATAATCAAAAAATTGTAAGTCTATTAGATATTTCTCCCTGAATATGCCATCCAACTATCTTTTCATATAACTTACCAGATGTATGTCCATTATTGTTCACATTTCAGTGGGTCTTTATTTGTATTCAAGATGTTTAAACCTCATATCTCTTCTAATGAAGCTGGGTTGACATTTTTAAATTCTGCTATTCCCATCATTAGCACTCACAATTTTCCAGTTGTTTATTTTTTCCACTCTCCAAATAATAACTAATTTCCACTTGACATTATCTTATTTTAAGCTTTATATTTAATAACATCACTTTTCTCTGTAGCATGAGCTACAAACATAACAAAAAAGTATTTTCTTCCATTTCTTCCTCTAGAAGCCAAAGTTGGCTTTAAAAAAGTGCCATCAGAGCCAGGAAGTTAAGTTCTATGGGACTTGATATCTAGATTTCTGATGAGCTCCACAAGGGACTGCTCAGATAATTCCTAGGTCATACTGTATAAAAACTTTTTTAGGAAAAGTCTTTGTCTCTGAACACTGAAGAAGTCTATTGTGATTCCTATGTCTAAAGTTAGTAACAAGAACAGTATTGAATTCTGCAGGTCTTGCAGCCTCATTTGAACACATGGAAAACATTTTGAATACTATTTACTTCAGCAATGTCAAAACAATTTAAAATACACTTAACTGACATTAGTCAGCATGAATTTATTGCAAGTCATTTAAATTTAAACTACTTGCTAGAGTTTTATTACATGTTGATGATGGCTTACAGTTTGGGTCTAATTGCCATTGTGCTTTATTTAGATCTGTCTAAAGCTTCTGGCTGATTACCACATGATAAAGTCGATTGACTTACAGGAAGATTGTAATGAGTTATGATATTGGATAATAGTCCATCAGGAAGAATGATAATGCTCAGAATACTACAGGGTCTGTGTTAGACACTGTTGTATTTAACCTTATCATGTCAACTTTCTAAATCTGCAAAGATACTAGGGGACAAAAATGCATATAAGTTGACACAGACACCATCATTACAACATCTAATAATACTGACAATTTGTATTCAATGAATGTGGCAGACACATCCCTTAATTCCTTGCAGTTGAGGATATTGGTTGTATCAAAGAGATCTAGTAACTCTCTATATTCTGGGGTATCCAGTGAACAGCAGATTGCATAATAATTTTACAGTCACTACAATTCTGTAGAATTTAAAACCATCAGATCATTTTCGTACTTTAAAAAGAAACTGGCTGTGCAAAATGGGAGCAGTGAAATTTTCTTTTTCCCTCTTTCTTTTCTTCCTGCTTCACTCTTCACGCTTTTCCTTTTCTCCACATATACTTTCAGGGAATCAGATATTTACATCATTGTGTTGTCTTCTTTTAATTTAATGTGTATAATTAACTAAAAGTATCTAGCTTTAATTTGGAAAAAATGTCGTTGGCCTTTGACGTTGCATGTATAAACTTTCAAAGGTCAACGTATGTGAATAGCAAGCGTTCGTAGAGGAAATCTGAGGTGTTTCTAAGCTACAGCAGCTGAGTGTTTGATGTTATCATTTTGTGGGCTGAGCGGGAAAGAAAAGTAAGCTTAACTTTTCCTAAAGAAAAATAAGGTAAAGCTTGTGCTGTTATGTAAAAAGTGTTCGCAGATATGTGGCTTAATTGTAGTAAGTGAACATGGCACTTTTCAGATATATCGAGCAGCACTACCCTTATTCTCAGTTAAAATACAAGTGCCTGCATTCACTTTAGTTTAAAATCACCATCTCTTTCATCGATACATTTAGGTTGAACCTTCATTTAATTATATTTCTCTATTGCATTTAATCATTCCCATGGTACTTGTTTTTCTCATTAATACGTCTAGATATTTGCTTATCAATTCAAAAGACATTAAAGTGTTTCTACTGTCATTAGAATTCCTTAAGTAATGTATATACTATTTATAACCCCATATTTAGATATAAGCTGACTGTCTTTTGCTGTTTAAGATATTTTAGCAGGAGGATAATAATAGAAATGACTATATCTATATGAAAAAAGACTAAACCGTTAGGTTACTTAACTATTTAAATAAAGATTAGTATCTAAACTAAATTTGTTGCAACTTATTAACTTTAAATTTACATAAGAAAGTAATCATAAGAAAAAAGAACAGTACCTGTTGTTTGTGTAAATTTGATGCCAGAAAATTATTTTTGTTGTTTTAAAGCATTGTTTTAGCTTTTAAATGCATGTAGTATACATATTTATTTGTCTTTTAATTTTTTCTTTTTCTGTTCAACAGTCTTCCAGTTGTTTACTTCTGCATTTCATTTTGGTGTACTATTTGTCCAGTTCATAGATTCTTCTTGTGTTATGATGTTATTGGTGAGATATTTTATAGCTGACTCCACAGTTTCGAAGAGATTTCAGTTGTTTCTTCTATAGGATTTTTATTATTGGTAGAAATTCTCTTCTTTTGTAAACCACCTTTGTAGTGTAATCATTATCAAACCTGATTATAGCATCATGGTATTTGATAGGTGAGTTAGCCCAGGCATTTTTTAATATGAGTTCCTTGTCCTGTGTAGAGAAAAGTCTCACAATTATTGATCTTGGTTTGTTTTTGGTTGCTGAAGTATTTCCTAAAGCTGGTAATGACCTGTGTGCATGTTCAATGCCATATGAAAGGGCTTCAGGAAGCTTCATTATATTTGGGATCCAGGTTGTGAGAAAGTTTATTATATTGTCCCCTTCATTTTTTTCTGGCAAGCCATATATCCAGATATTGTTTCTTCTTGTTCGATTTTCTATATCATCTATTTTTTCTTGTAGTAATGTGTTATGATTTAATAAAAATTCTGTTTGTTGTTCTTCTTTTGAAAGCCTGGAGTCAATGTCATTTAGTGACTGTTCCATAGCCGAAATGTGCCTTCTTGTTGTGTGAGTATTTCCTGTAGTTGCTCTAACTGTTGAGAACATTTCTCTTTAAAAGTGGCTAATTTGTTGTCTATTTTGTCGATTTTTATTGACAGTTCCTAGATATTTGAGATTACTGAATTTAGATCCTTTTTCAAAGAAGAGCCCTGAGGTGAGTTCTTAAGATAACTCATTTTGAATAGCTGAAGATGTTGATTTTCTGGTATTAAATTTGACAGGAATTTTTTGATGAAAATCAATAAAATTTCTTCTGCATTTGCTACAAGGTATTAGGAATTCATTGGAAATAGAAATATCTTCTTTTTGATATTTATTTCTTAAAATTTCTGTCAGGAATAATACTGAGACTAGACAGCTGAGAGAAAAGTGCTGCTACCAGATCCACATCTTGGACATGCCCCATTCAAATACCACCTGAATATTCACATTGTGGTGAACATACCTTTTTAAGTACAGACGAATATCCAATTTCACTGGTGCATTGCACTGATAATCTATTGTATTTGTGCACTACAGTGTTAATTCCTCACTGCTGATGTGCTTAGACTTAGATGATGGCATCTTTATATGCTGTGATACTTGCCTCTTTATGCTGTTGAGGAAACTCTGGAATATTTTGCTCCATGAAGATTTTAACATGTCTGGGTTGTCTCTAGTTTTAGCACTTCTTTTGAGTTACACTTAAAAGGATTTTAACATTTCAGCATTTTTGTATTCAGTACTATGTTTTTTGTATATCTAGTTTCCGCACAAAGTCAGACACCCATGCCAAGATACAACTATTAGATACAATACTAACTGAACAAGAAAGAAAGAAAGAGCAGACAAACTTCACAGTAAAGTATTATATGATTACTTCAGTTCACAGTCATTTTTTGGAGAGGAAGCATGAATCCCCTGTTCTTGCCTGTACATGGCATACAGGGATCTGTCTTGCTCCTTCAGCTATCTCAGTCATACTGGGGATGGGGTTGTGCTGAATAAACACATAAAGTAACTTCTGAAGTTACGATACCAAAATACATTGAACTAAGTGCATGGTTCTTGTGGTTCTTATCAAATGTTTTTTTTTTAATGGGAAGACATTATCATACTGATCACTCTATCATTTCTTTTCAGATGAAGCAATAAAGTGCACTGTGTATTTCTCATGGAGAAAAAAATATCAACTTTGCAAATATGGAATGAAGGTTTACTTGCTTGATATCTTCAGCACACAGTAAAAAATTTAACAATCAGATGAGAAAGTTGATGTAAAATTGCTTATGGTTTGCTACGTATGCCCACATGTTGCAAATTGCCTTAAGCAAGCAACTCTCCCTTTGCACTTCCTCTTTCCGCCTGACACAGTTAGTCTTAAATCACAGGGCTACTGACCTACATGAAAAGTCACCCTGGCAAAACATTTAACTGCTTATCATTCTCCCTTTAAAGGAAAATTTTATGTTAGTCTTAAGTTATTGCTCCTCCCTCTTCCAGCTGCCACTTAGGCCCATTTCTTAAAATATTTTTAGTTCTTCAAATACATATTCCTAATTTCATTCCTGTCAGTGAGGTATATCTACACTGTGCCCTCCCCCTTTCTGTTCCATTCAACAGTGCACAAAACTAGAGGATTTTTTCATAATCCACCCATTCAGTCCTTCTTACATTTGTATGTTTTTTGCTGAATGTTTCATACTAGTCTAACACCAGCTGTCACTGTGGTCTCCTGAAATTGTTCCAAATACTTAAGAATTCCTAACACAGCATTTACATTTCCTGTATACTGATACAATACTGCATGTGAGTAGTTTATTGCGCATGCCTGGTACATAACAATGAAAGAGATGAGATGGCAACATTTCTTGTGACACAGGAACACCAATTACTTAGTGCCCTATTTTTAGAGTCAGGAATTCAACAGCATGCCTTCATGTTGCCAAAATGTATATATTTTATTAGATGTGTAAGATTTATAAGTTTTGTTTTCCTTTCTGTGTGGACTGCTCTTCTGAATCAGGAAACCTTGAACTTGCACATAAAGCTGAATCAGGGCTCCTGCATGTTCCTTCTTAGTTTGGATTATAGACTTGATGAACTCTATTCAAACCTGGAAGAAGCAAAACATTTTTCAAGGACTGTAGACGTGAAAATTATAGCCTGCTTTCCAGAGACACTTTATCTCAAAATTTCATAAAATGCCTGTGTATCATCTGCAACTACTGAATGCCTTTATCAACTTAGCTGTAGATAGGCTACAGTATTCACAAGAAAGTTGTAAGAATATAAATATGCTGATGCAGTTACAGTTATTCTGTTCCTCACTATCTGTTTGAAGTATTTTCCTTTATTCTACCCTATACCTTAAGTTACTGTCCTGTATATCTAATAGACATTTTCTATTATTTTACGTGCTTTTCTACTAAGTAAAGCATTTTTTTTACTTAATTACAAAAGCTTGTGTCTGGCATTTTATATATTAGTTTAGAAAGGTAACCTCACCACACTATTGTGACTGTTGACATCTGAACATTTTGAAGAAACACAGTTTGGCTTAAGCTATTACAATTCAATACACTGGTTGGCTCATTTGAAAGAGTGTACAGTAACTCAGTCCTTGGTGTCAAGTTTGTTTGGTTTGTTACAGCATGTGCTGTTAATTCACAAAAAGTAGTCTGGTGTTTGGAGCGGTATTAGCAGCCTGTTACAGAAAACAATGAGTGAATATGTGTGTGTGCATCAAAAGAGTTTTTGCTAAATCTCAGTTTCCTTTGGTAAGAAAGCAGTAAAAGGTACTGGATTCTGACTGAGATGGGTAAAATCTAGTCGAATCAATTCTTATAATTCCATTCTGTAGAGATTAAAGCTTATTTGGGTGTGGCAGGTGTTGGCAATAACGCAAAGCACTAATGCACATTTGTCATATTTTAAGGCTAATCACCCATCACATATTTATTTGGTGTACAATAGCACAGATTATGAGACCACAGCTACTGATCATTAGATATAAACAGGTGCCAGTGGTGCAGGAATTAAGGTCTAATCCCCTGCACCTGACTGACCTGTTAATATTACTTATCACAAAGAACTTCCAGTGATAGTCACTACGCTGCCTTTACTGAGTGAGCTATATTAGCAGTTAGTTTTTAGTTGAAGTTGTTCCTCAAACTAAACAATGCCTGTGACAGATGAGAAGCACATTCCTGGCCCAGCTATCCTTAACTGCTGTACTATAGACTTATCAAAGGATTAATATTTCACTACAAGGACAAGTACAAGGTATTATAACATAATGTGCACACACTGCAAAAGTGCATACATGGCAATTCTGAGACTAGCTCAAAAGAGATATCAACGGCACATTCTATGACATATAACAGAACATATAAGGTAGAGTGAGCCACTTTAAAATATGAAAATCTGGTCATACCAGCAGCTTTCGTTGATATGCTATTATTTTCTTCCAAAAGCTGACTCTTGGCCATCAGGTTCCCCTGATTTCAGTAAATGATGTTGCCTGTACAGTTTTCTGGGTACTTCTTTCCTAGATTTCTCTAACATTTTACCATCTTCTCCTCTGCAAGAGAAACGGCTAAATCTTATATTCTGTTAAAACATACTTTGCAACATCTCTCACATTTCACACTGAGATTACAGGCAAATTTTATGAAAGGCTTGTACAAAAAGCTTGTCATAGTCTTTATAACAACAAAACATTTAGCTCAAAAAAGCAATTACTATAGTGGTTTCAAGATTTGTATTCATTCTTATCCATAAACTAAAAGGAACACAATCTCATTTTCTAATTTCAAATCCTTCTTAATAAACAATTTTCTCACAGCGTATTGTTCTTTGAAACTGACATCCTCTATCAATATCCTCATTAAACTTCAAGCTGCAGGTTTACACTTTTTCTAGAAAATGTATTGTAAGAAGCACAAACACAGTATAAATACATTTTATATTTGCAGGGTTGGAATAGGAGAAAAAATGAAAGGCATTTATATTCACAAACAGTATTCATTGCAGCAGACAGCAAACTAAAAAGGACTGCAATTTCTTTGCATAGAAATATACCTAAAGTGCTGCCCACTGTCAAACATAAAATCAGACATCCTGTCAGCAAGTGACACTGCTATCTGTCTCTTTTGTGAGGTTTGTCAATGTGATTAGTGACAAAGTAAGTCCCCTATATACCGGAGGTCTTCAGAAACATATGCCATTTCTTGGCATTGGAGCAAAGGAAATATTTTCATTTTTTAACCCCTAAATAAACTAAAATGCATGGAATCTGAATATTAGTTCTCATTTACTTCAACATAAAACATGAAGGTGACTCTCATCTTGTGTAGCAGGAAAATGAGGATATTCAGTAGTGAAAGCAACCATATGCTGAAATGGTTGCATGACAGAACAGAGAGTTTCTCCTGACATGCTAAGCTGTTTTCTATGCAGAACCACCATTTGTAAATGAGTCTACAATATGTGATGGGTCATGTGACTTAACACTGGTGTTTTTTTTGTATTTTATTAGTTTTCCTGTTCTTTTCGTGGATGAAGACTAACACTATTTTACACTGTATTAAATATTCTTTCTTCCTGTGCTTCAGCGAAGGGAAAACTAGACACATCCCTGTATTCGCCATACAGCTGACAATTTACTATGTTAAAATATGTAATTATACGGTATACGGTCATTCTAACAGGACACAGAATACAACATTATTTAGTCTGTGCTAAATTACCTAAGAAGTTTCTTCTGGCTGTTAAACTGCAAGCAATAAATAAACAATCAAATAAATAAATAAAAAAGTGACGTTGCAAAAATGTGGCATACATACTCTCCTTTTTCAGTTTTATTGTCTTCCTTGACATCTCTTTCTTCTTTAATTTTCTCTCCCTTAATTAAATAAACAAATACATTAGATTATTATATGGCTGTCAAAAATGTATTCTAACACACGTTCTGATACGGCATACAATCTTAAAAATAGTTTACTCAATGGACATGCAGAACAAAACATTTTTAACTTTTGCGACATTAGAACAGTTCCCATTAACTGACCCATCCGGGATGGACAAAGCTGGTCTTTTCAGGCACACCTACACAAGACTTTTTAATCCACTTACCATCTGCAGCAAAGAGTAGCATATATATATATATATATATATATATATATATATATATATCTGTGTATGTGTATCAGGAGGGTGGAAATTAAGAAGATGGACACTCAGAAATGTACCTGTAAAAAGACAATGCTGACAAAAAAACAATCACACCAAACAGAAAATCAATCTAAATATAGTTCTACTTCAAACAGGCATTGAGGTGTATGCATATGGGTTTATATGAGTTCAGTGAGTTCTCAGAAACTCAGAATTCATGTGGTCCAGACCATAAGAATGAGTTTCTGAAAACATGGAATAAAAAAAAAAAAAAAAAAATCTATGTTTTTGAACCCTCATGTGGGGGGGTTGTGCCCCTTATATATACCAACTCTGAGATATCACTACAGTGAAGAAAAGGGTAACTTTCCCTTTAAAGCAATTATATGTAAATTGCAGTACAGTGGGGATCAGGGACTTTACTCTTTATCCTACTGTAAAGTGATCTTGTACTTGGTATATATAATTTCTAGGGGGGGGGGGGGGCTTGTCCACCCTGACCTTCCCAAAAATGTAGATTTTTTTTTCTTCTATTTTGAGTTTTAGGAAACTCGATCATATGGTCTTGACCATATGAATTTCGAGTATCTGAAAACTCTATGAAGTCATATAAACCCGTGCATATACATATGTGTGTGTGTGTGAGAGAGACTATTTTTAGTAAAAAAAATGACACTGGTGTGAGATAAAATAGTAAATTACTAAGAAATGGAAGCCTTTGCTCCTTTGATCCTATGTCTCAGGAAGAGCTGGTAAACCTGTACAACAACATAAGATAGTATATTAGATGTGCTAACCAAATAATTCTTACATAAAATAAGTGCAAATTCCAAACAGGCACTCACTAATAAAGCATAGATAGCATACCTGAAATCTTTGACGCAGCTCAGGCAGAGGTAATGGAAAAGTAGGTGTAGTCATTAGTTCTGGGATAGGAGCATTGGGATTATGTGGTAAAAGTTTATACTGTCCTCCCTCTCGTTTCAAGTCTAATCCAAAAATATCAGTTAAAAGGTCTCCATCATCTGATGCAGCTGTTAGATCTGTCAGATCTTCATTTGTCAAGGCTGTGGCATTTTTCTTTTCAGTATCATCACCATCACCACGGACCTCATCCTGGGTTGGATCTGGCATGTTAGCCAAAAGTTCTGCCACTTTGATCTTCTTAGCTCCTTCAACAAGGCTTCCTCCAAGGAATGTGCTATACATGATACGGAAGAAACCCCGGAAGACACTGAATGTAATATAAGAAAGGCCAACTAAAATACTCCAGTAGGAGGAAATGAATGCCATAAACAAGTCCTTCATTGTCATTTTCTTTATTTTCTTCATTTGTTTCTTGAGACTTTTTGTACTGAGCATCTTCAAAAGAATTAAAACGTTGTACCTGAGTGCCAAAAGAGCTGACCTGATGGTAGTAACAGAAAAGAAGCCCATTTTGGGGTCTTGATCTTCAGGCTTGCCCTTTTCCTCCTCTTCTTTACTGGAAGACCGCTCATTGGAATCAGACTCAGAAATCTGTGCAGCCAGCTGCATTTCAAAAATTGTATCCTCGCAAAAGTTCACAAAGAGTTCCATTTTTTCTTTCTCACCTCCCTCATTTACCACATCAAATATAAACTGCCTCTTTGACTCCTTGACCTGTGGCTTTTCCCACTGTGTCCGACTAGATTCACTTATTTCAAAATACACCCTTTCGATGCGCTTAGCACTGCCCATAATCTCAATCCTTCCTAAATATGGCTGAAAGTAATTAAGCACACTTTCTGCTAGTTCAAGGAACATCTGCAATCGGTTGTCATGAGGCATGTGTTCAGATAAGTTAGTTAACAGGACTGCAACATTGAAACCAATGTCTTTAGCAGGTTCATGGAATCTTTTCACAAACTCTTCATAGTCTAACATCTCAGTTTCATCTGTTTCAGCACAAGAAAGCAAGAATTCAGTTTCAGACTGGGAATAATGTTTATTGCTTTCCATGGCTTTTTGGAAATCCCTCTTGGAGATGACACCCTTACCATCTGGGTCATGCTCTTTGAAGGCATCAGAAGTTGTCAAGTCCTTCAATTTTAGAAACATATCAAAGAACTTAAGAATCATTTCCACATTGCTTGATGACTCGACTAACATATCCACCATCTGCTTCCCAATTGTTCCATTTACCACATTTCCTGAAGACAAATTATAATAGTTAACATGAAGCAAATGCATACCCACTGTTTAGCATATCATCTTTATCTTTAGCAGATTAATACAAAACAGAATGCATAAAACATCCATACCAGTTGAAATGAATGTTCACATTGTAAATGGGGGAAAATAATACAAGCAGATAATGTTAATATTAACTGCTTTGTCTGCTTATATTTCCTAAGCCTATAATTCTTTGCTATTTTAACCTTACTATGTTGTACTAAAGTAAGCATTAAGACATGAATAAGTATTATGATTACTCAGATAATTGCAGTGTTATACACTGATGCATCATGGTATAGGATAACTACTGTTCCATTTACTGATGTTTAGTTATGTCACTGATTCAGATACCCATGTCTCTGCATGAAATATGTGCCTGCTGTTAACAAAAACATAAAAAGACAGCAATCAGCAAAGGATGCATGTCTTGTAAAACACTGTTTATGTTATAAAATGGTAAACATTTAAACATAGGGTGATATAGCAAGTGTAAATGGATTAAATGCTGACAATATGTGTGTGCCTTTGTATTATTATATTACAACAGAAACAGAAAATTTGACCATAAGCAAATGCAAAATGCCTTCTGTATAATTGCTGAGATAAAAGAATTCTGCTATGCGCTAAACTGCATGAATTATGCATTTCAAAAAGAATGTTTTCCAACACCATATTTCCTTGACATTTTGACAGATTTTTATAATATTAAGTCTCAGAGCTTAATGCACATATGAGGATGTATATTATTGACTTTTGCTAAATAACAACCTGAAAACCTCTGCATGCAGATACACTATACTTCATTATAAATTTAGAAATGGTTTATTGACAGAAAAAAATCATTATCAGCTAGAGGCAGTTAAATGTTTCAATGAAAACATTTCCTTCCTCAAAACTTTATGACAACATCTTAAAATGCAAGTAATGAGCACTTATAAAAGGACCAGAGAAACATTTGAATATTTAAACAATGTTTTTCACTATTCAGGGAAAATAATTCCTGTGGTTACTTTTTCTCTAGTTCCTACATGAAGTGCACATTCTGATTTCATATTTGTTTCAGTTCTAAGCTCAATCTGGCTTCTGGTACCACATCAATCACATTGACAGAAGCTTTCTTTCAAAACTTAGAGCCTCTCAATTTAGGTTACATTCACTTCTAACACATGTTTAATATTAGAAATGTAGGCAGGGCTTCTAAGAACCCACCTTCACTGACATAGCTGATTTTGTGGGGCAGTGTTCACAGAAAATGGATTAATAATGATTCGACATGTGAGAGATGCTAAGCTATGCAAAGTACCTGGAAACAGTGAACAAAAGGATTTCCATCAGAAATTATACAGCAGTCTTGAGTTAACTCTTGCCAGTAGCCTTAGTACATTCCTAGGCCTTACACATGCTATGTTGAACACAGCCACACCCACAGATAATAGAATAAATCACTGAGTAAAACACCGACTCAAATGCATACATCTGCACACTCGGTTACTAATAGTCCACCAAGGACAGCAAATATCCAAGGATTGCAAAATATTTGTGTGATTCTTCCAGCTGTAGACAATATACTCAAATGGCAATTTACTTTATTTTAGGGGATTCAGATGCTAAAACAGAACTTTAACCACAGGTAAAAAAACAAAAAAAAACTTTGTTCTTAGGTCAGTCATGGCACCCAGTTAAAGGAGTACAACGGGTTTGTTAAATGCTTTCCTCAACTTCTCTGCCGTTTTCCTCCCTATTTACAGCTTCCTGCATAAACAAACAAGAATGCAGCGTTTAGAAAATAGAAATTCCCCTTAGTTCTCTAATCCAAACCTACCTTAGCATACAGGAATGTTTTCACTTTTAAAAACATTCTCTCGCGTTTCAGTTAAGCTTCCAGGAGTCCCTCAATTACTGACGTCATCACGGCCAGGCAGTGGAGGTATATTTTTTTAACATTTCCCTCCCCCAAAGTGACATCACCACAGCTGGCCTCTGCTTCTCGGTCAAAAAGTGAAACCCACCCATTCTGTGATGTCACAGCTGCCCTGTCCTTCCCCCAGCCTTGGAATGTTCAAATGCAGCTGCAGGAGGTAGGGAAGTTCTTGATGTGTTCGTGTTTCTAGTACACAGTATTTTGCAATCGGAACCTGTTTTTCCAAGCCTTGCCTGTATCAGCTTATCCTCGTGCCCTGATTTATTTGTAAGTCAACTTTTTACAACCTAATTCATGATAGTTGCAGCTTCATTTCTTCTGCCTTGTTTTCTTTTACTAGAATAAGGCTTTACAACTTGCCAGTTTTGTGTTTTGCTTCTGTAGTGGATTCACGGTGTGCACGTGATCTTGGTTGGTAATAGCAACCGATTTAATGTAATTGCTGCAAATGATTTGCAAAAGGTGCATGTGTTTTTGTGCGCATAACTGCGATCGTAATCTACCTAGCCCCTTTTTACACTTGCTAAGCTGTTTTTTTTTTTGTTTTTGTAACACTCACTAAACAGCTTAACGAGTGTAACAGAAGTGCTAGCTAAATTGCGATCACACAGTTTTGCATACAAAACACGAGCTGTTGGGGTCCATAACTGTTATTACTGCCAACAATCTGTGCTAGGTGCATGTGTTTTTGTGGGCATAACTGCGATCATAATCTACCTAGCCCTTTTTTACACTCACTACACTTTCTTTTTTTTTTTTTTTGTGTGTAACACTCACTAAACAGCTTTAACGAGTATAGCAGAAGGGCTAGCTAGATCGTGATCACAAAATTACCACGTGCTGTTGTCAGTCCGCACTGAAAGGAGAAGAAAAAACACCGACAGGGAAAAGCATCATGAGACATCATCTGACTGGGGTACTGTCCTTGTAGATTGGGGTTTAACACATGTAAAACATAAAACAATCAGCCCACGTCAGATTTGCAATGAAATAGCACTGCACCAAAGCAGTTACGGTCATGTTAACTTGGCGGTGTCATATTCGACAAGGGATTGCCGATCTGTTATTTTTGTCCAGTTTCTACTTTAGATTGATACAGGACTGAGTATAGAAATCCCTGCAGGACTGACTGAGCTGTTGCAGAGCTTTACTGTGGAGGAGCTGAGAAACCAGTTGGGTGACCTGCTCGAATTCGCCTTGTAGTACTTCACCAAATTGAAAGAGAATCAGAGTAAAGGAGGATGATGCTTCCTCTTATACTCGATGTGTGTGTCTGTCATGCCTGAGGTTATAGTATGAGTGTTTTAATTTCCAAAGGCTACGTGGTAGTAGGAATTAATATTTTTATCAGAATTTAGTATTGCAAGTATTCAATTTCACAGTGACCCCCTCCCTCTATTGCAAACTCCACTGTTTGAATTTCAAATCAGAAATTGATATTCAGCCCCCGCCAACAATCATGCTAGGGTAGCTTATCCAATTACTGAAGGATGTGCTCATGTGTTGCACACTTAAAAGCTCAACTGTACTTTTGGATCAATTTTTTTTAAGGAGGGGATTGTGGGTGCCTTTTGAAGAATGACTATGTCTCAGGAAGCTATACAGTTTGGTTTAGACACTATATATTTGAGCTTCTGTCAGTGTTTAGAATATGTAAATCTGATGTTTCTGCGTAGGTCATGTCTTGCAGTTTCTTTCCAAATGCATCTCAGCTTCTTTTCTATGGCTATGCCCTAGAGGGATATTTGAGGTGATATTTTAGGTGGACTCTAGCAGAGATGACTGTCAAGTAAAGGGCCTCCATCCTAGTTATACTAAATGATGACCATACTAAAAAGTCAGAGGTTTCCTGGCAAAAATGCCAGTGTTAGTCACCAGAATTACGTGAGATGCAAAGGTGAGGACAGAAAGCTTCCGCATCTACTTCAGCTTATTTTGGGAAATACTGTTGAGTTTTGCAAAACAGTACATAAATGTGCTTAGGAGGCAGCTCCACCCTTAATACTGTTTTATTATCCTCAATTTTGTTGAGTTAGACTGTGCTGTATGCTGTCCTGTTGTCTAACAGATCTTAATTTTGCTGTACAAGTCTACTGTGTTCTTTATGTAATAAGCTGCCATGTGTTTTTCTTTGATTAGAAAATAATTTTTCTTTATTTGCTATTGTAGTAACATTGCTTTCTAAAATTGTCCAACTAGATCTTTGAGGCAAGGAATAGCTGTGATATATCCTGGGTTACCCCTTTAAAGGTGGGACTGTTGGGTGTGAAGTTCATCTTAATGAAAAATGCAAGAAATACCTGTGTCCCACAGCAAATTATAAAATTGGATGTGTGTGTGTGTGTATAGGGCAGTAGCCAAAAGCTCACTTCTGATTCAGTCGTGATTTACATAAGTAGCAGTCTGGAAAAACTTGCCTAGATATTTGACTTGTATGGAAAAAATCTCAGCTCATGAATGGTATTAAAGTTATGCAGTCTGACTTGCAGAGGCTGGTCTATCTAGATGGCTTATGTTTGTGGTTTATGGTAGCTTACAGTGTGATTGTTAGGGCCTTTGCACCAATGTTAAATAAATTAAATAATTCGTAAGTTTTGCTTCATTGCTTACTGGAAAAGTGTGCAATGTGTAAATGAGGATATGCAGCCAAGTAATGGACAGTGGAATGGCTGCAGTGTTGCCTGAAATGGCTGCTGAGTGAGTAGGTCCACTTTATGGGGTAACGTGTGGTGAATGCCTTTGGCTAGACATTGAAATAGGGTGAATGAGTTTTTCCTTGGCCAATTGGCAGTCACTAGCATGATTTCTGGTTGGTCCTTCTTAATTTTCAGGAGGACATTTTGTATTACTGGTAAGGGGGAGGGGCTTATAGGAACATCCCCTTCCATGGAAAGCTGAAGGCATTCACCCTTCAGGCTAGTGTAGTGTGATACCTGATGCAGAAATTGGATAGTTGTCTGTTATGGGGGAGGCCAAGAGATCCACTTGAGGTATGACCTATGCCTAAGAAGGTTACCCTGTTCAACATCCATTCTTGAAGCTGTGAGAGTCTTTTGCTGAGCACGTTTTTATGGTGGGTACCTTGGGGTGGGAGGGTTGGAGGGTGATGGATTGTCAAGGTGATTAGTTTGTGTTGGAAACTAACCAGGGAGTAGTTGACTATTGGTGTCAATCAATGGTCACCCATGTCAGTAGCCAACAATCTGTGCTAGGTGCATGTGTTTTTGTGGGCATAACTGCGATCATAATCTACCCTAGCCCAAGTTCTGGGGCTGAAAGGTGTTGAATGAGTTATAGCCTGGCAGTGCAGGGGTGCTTTTCTGCTGCTTTGAACCAGGTCTCTGTTATAGCACAAATGTTGATTTTCTCCATTTTAAGGAGTGCTTCCAGTGAGTGTATTTTGAGATTCAGACTTCTAGCATTGAGCTGCATGACCCTCAGTTTGCATTTCTTTGTAGCTGTTATGGTTGTAATTTGGTCTTTGGAGCACAGCCTAAAAAAGGAACTATAGGGGTGGCAACAGCCTTGCACATTATCCAGAAGGCCAGGGGTGACAGGTGCAGACTTTCTCTGGCAAGGCATAGAGGTCTGTCATTCCATGTTATCCCTGTCAGGGAGGTACTGAAACCCCTTGTAATGACACCAGACACTTCGCCAATGGTTGTAATCAATAACATTCTGCTTATACTGTGGTACCATTCTGGGTGATGGTAGGATGCTATTCAGAGCTAGGGTCCCACCCCCTTGGGCTACATAATCCAAGAGCTCCTCCATGTCTCTTTTCATGTAGACCACGGAGTTATGTCTCAGGTAATTCACACCCACATGTACAATGACAGTCATACTTCTACCTGTTGTTGAGGGACCTGACTGTGTGCATTATCTGGTGGTTCCTGGCACCTGAGAGGCAGCAAGTTCTACTTAGTCAACCGAGTGAGTGGGACATCAGTGTGCCTCACTATCGAATAACCTATTACTAGTGCATTGACAATGCTGTTTTGCCTTAGGGGCTTAGGGTTGAGTGGCACACTGCTTAGGAGAGTTATGTCTCTCATGAATAGAGTTGTGTTTTAGTGGTCGATTGCATTTCTGCCTTGTGTCTGTCTGTCGCTGTCTGTGTGTGTGTGTGTGTGTGTGTGTGTGTGTGTGTGTGTCTCTGTGTAAGAGATGCGTAGCATAGCCCTGTAATGGCCAGATTTTAGCAGAATGTCTAGATTTGGCCCCCATATTTTTGTTTGTGCCTCAACAAAGGATTGAACTTTTTAAATGACAAATATTTGTTGTCTACACTTCATATCCTTTAGAAAAACAGATAGAAAATCCCTAGAATAACAGGACTTCTGTTACTAAGTTCCTGAGAGAAATATTTGTAATCTGTTCATAGGTTCATAGGTAGGAACTAGGCTATTGGCCCTAAGGCCTATATAAGCCTAGCCTAAAAGCTACCCTGGCTTTCGCCACCCAAGACAATTATTATCCTGTGCTCCTGTTGAGCAGAGCCACAAAAGTGATCCCCCAGGTGAATTTCCTGTCTCCCATCCAATCATCAAGATTTTTCTTGGAGTGCTAATGAGGAGCTCTGTTTGATATATATTGTTAGTGTGTTCCATAATATGTGAAGTCTCTGGGACAGGAATCTATCTCTCCAGCATGTTCTGTTTATTGTGGTGACAAGGTTTAGGTCCCTAGAGCATGTAGCTCGGAGGGATTGGGATTTCTTTAAGTGTAGCATGTCCAACAGCTCTGGGTTTGACATAGCTTTGTATGTTAAGCAGAGATTGCCTCTGAGTAGCTGATATGCAATGGAGTACAGCTGGAATCTTTTGAGAATGTCTGCGTAGGGCATCTGTTTGAGGCCGGTAATCCTCTTTGTGAAGTATTTCTTCGGCCTTTCCAGTTGTTGTAGCTGTCTTGTGAGGTACATATCAAAAAGGTAATTGTACTCTATTCATTGTACTCATTCTTCCTATTTATTTGACACCTATTCCAGATGTTGTGCATTTAAAGGTTGAGCAGTGTGTGTGTAGTTCTAGTTAGCAGGTAGTTAGCAATTTCCTTACGCTCAAGTCCTGTAACTTAGCTACAGGAAACAAGCGCATGAATCTTCTACTCAAAATATGCAACTGTTTTGATTTGCAAATCATGTCACTGTTGTCTGTTGAACATATTAAAGCAGTGTTAGTAGCACATCTGGTAGCATGTGTTTCTTTTGATGCAGACGTCTGTGTGTTCTATTCCCACAGCATGTAGATTGATTGCTGATATTGTGCTGTATTTTAAGAGGGTGGGGTGCTGCAGTCTTATATGTCCTTCTTTGATTAAGATGCCTATTAATCATGAACCTGTTTTACTTTGCCATCCATTCCCTATTGCAATATTAACTGCTTATCACTATAATGTAACATAGGCAACTTATTCATCAAGGGCAGCAAGCAGTGAATTTGTACATGAACTACTTAAATCTAAACTTTTTTTTTTCCTGGCAGCAACCTTTTCATTAGTTACAGTCCGATCTCTCACGTGGAATTATTCAGAAGACTTGTACTTCTACAGAGACTGTGCATATTGAGTGATATTGGTGGGTTCTAATGACTGATGTTTGAGTGTCCTTGTATGGTTGAAATGTTTGGACTAGGGTAGTTTTGGCACTATTTGCTCATATGCTTAGTTTACTTGCTTACTGGCTATAACTTTACAAAATGCTTTAACAAGTGGTGTATTATAAATGGAATACAATGTAATTATTATATGTTCTAATTTAATGCATTCAGGAAGGTGAATAAGAGATTTTGCACGGTGCAAAACATGTGTGCAAGGGGTCTATTATTGATAAAGAGACGAAAGGTAAAATTAATGTGCCGCTGGCCAGATGCATTTTCTTTCAACGTGGTTTTCAATGATGTTACAATGAATGTGAGTTTTCACAGTCACAGAACTTTTATAGGAGTACAGTGGGTTCACATTCTGAACATTGCTCTGACTCTTGTCCTGATTTATAAGTTTATTTTGTTACATACCATGTTAAATTTTGGATTCAACCAGTGTGTCTTGTTTTTGCGGTTTGTTTAGGGTTTACTTCCGGTGGGTACAGCAATCTCTATGCAGCCATTTGCATGTTTGTACAACATCACTAATAAGGATGTGTGACAGGGTGGTTGTAACATTAGCCCATATTGGTCAGAAGTAGGTGCAGTATGTTTGAACCTCTGGTTGAAGTGGACAGTAAGCCATCATTAAATAAAGTCCAGGAAATGTGCCTGCAATTTGGAAGCAGTGTGTTTCCGAGCCTATCGAGGTCAGTCGCCCATGAATAGAGCGTTTGGTTAGATGGAGCGTGCCTCCACTAGGTCTAGGTAAGAGCTGTAGCATTTTTGTGCCATAGATGATGACCTGTAGCCTGCTCAGATATGGTAAGGGACACTCTCCAGTTATTTGCATGTGGGTAAATGCCTGGGTGTCATCCGGTTTGAAAAACATTGAAGAATACTTGCTGCTAATGAAGACTGAGACACATTTCCATCTTGTGTCTCAGTCTCTTGTGCCTCATGGTCTACATGTGTGCAAGGCAATTTAGCCTTGCACTGACAGAGTACATTCTGTGGCTTTAAACCATGTCTGTGTAATGTCACAAATCTGATGTTTCTGTATTCTCTACAGAGCTTGTAGGTTGTGCAGTTTCTTCTTAATTCCTTCTGATTGTATTTGCACTGCCATTATTTTTGTCACGGTTGTGATGTGAAATCTGTTTTCAATGTGTAATTATTTGGTTTAGCATATGGTCATCAGTGATTGCGCTACAGCACTTGAAAGCAGTGGTAGTAGCACATCAGGGAGTATATTTGCTTTTTATGCATATGGCTGTGGGTTCTACTACCGCAACTTGCAGATGGATAGGAAATCGTAAGTTGTACTCTAATGTTGGGTGGTGCAGTCGTGACTATCTTAGTTTCTTTGGTTTGCCATCCATTCCCTATTGCAATGTTATTTTTTGACTAACCTAGGCAATGTATTCGTCAAAGGCAGTAGGCACACAATCTGTAGATGAAACACTGACAGCTAAAGGTAAGGATGCACAAATTTAGGAGTATATCTGAAAACAGTGGATTTGTGCTGGCAAGGAAACACCCAAGCATTGTTGGCTACATGAAGGATACTTATGAAAAATCTTACCATAACCACAGATGTCCTTCTCTTCCATCTTGCAGTAGTTGTGGTGTGGAATTTAGGTTAGCAGGTATTTAGTAATTTCCTTGTGCTCAAGCCCTGTACCATAGCTCACAGAAACATGAGCTTGAATCCTCTGCCCAAAATGTGCAACTGTTTTCCTTGGCAAATGGTATCACTGTTGTCTGTTTAGAGTTTGAAAGCTGTGTTAGTCGCACATCAGGAAGCATATGTACAGATGAAGAAGGCTGTGGGTTCTATTCCCACAACATGTAGATGGATTGCTGATACTGTGCTGGATTTTGAGGGTGGAGTGCTGCAGTCTTAAGTATCTTCTCTTTTGGATAAGATGCCTAGTAACCATGGACTTGTTTTACTTAGGTTTATAGGTAGGTACTATGCAATCTGCTCGAGGGCATTTATAAGCCTAGCTAGAGTTTGTTGGCTTTCACCACCCCATTGATTAATTAGCTGAGCCTCTGGCAAGCAGAGCTAATGAAGTGATCCCATGGGTGTATTTTCTGTTAGCCATCCACTCGTCAAGGTTTCTCTTGAAGAGTGTTAGTGAAGGGCTCAGCCTATTGTAGTTAGGAATTTTGTTCCAAAGCATGGGGAGTTTGTGACAGTAATCTATCCCTCTAGCATGTTCTATTTATTGCTGTGGTGAGGTTTAGCTCAGTGGAGCATGTGGCTCCCAGTGACTTGGACTTCTTTAGGTGGAGCATGTCCATCAATTCTGAGTTGGACATGACTTTGTAAGTCAAGCAGACATCACCTCTGAGTACAGCCAGAGTTTTTTTCAGTTGGGCTGCAAAGGACATATGTTTGAGGCTATTAATCCTCTTGGTGAGGTACTTTTGTGGTCTTTACAGCTGTTGGAAGTGTCTTGTGAGGTACATCCCAAATGGGGCATTGTAGTCTATGATGGGTCTGATGAGTGACGAGTAGAAGGGTATTATAACCTCTTTATTTAGAGATGTGAACCCTTTAGTAATTATATGGGCCACATAGAAGGATTTCCTAACTACTTTGGAAATATGATTGTCAAAGGAGAGATTACTATCTACCTAGGTCCCCAGATCTCTTATTACCTCTTCTGTAACAACCTTCTTCGTGGGTGTTTTGTTTTTCCTGAATGGGATGACTATGCATATTTGGGCAGTTAGCTTGAGGCCATGACTTTGACACCAGGTGTCCATCTCAGTAAGGTCCTTTTGGAGAATGTCTATGTCAGCCGGAGAGTCAATTATGGCTCCCAGTTTGCAGTCATCGGCAAACTTAGTTAGCAGTAGCCCTCCTGTGTTTGCCTGCACTTCTGAGAAGTATATGCCTAACAGTTGGGCTCCCAGGACCGAGCCTTGTGGGGCACCACTTGTGACTGGTTTAGAGTCGGACCTGGAGCCCGCTATTCTTACCGTGTGAGTTCTGTCTGTAAGCCAGTTTGCAACCCATCTCTTCACGTAGGGGTTTATGTTCAGGCTGGTGAGTTTTTCTATAATACCCGAGAGGGTAGTGGTGTAGAAAATCTTGGCGAGATCAAGGTAGGCTATGTGAACCTCCTTTCCCTCATTTATGGCCTTGGTGACTATCTCGAAGAAGTCAACCAGGTTTAGTAGGCATGATCTGGGTCGAGTCAAGTGTTTTGAGGTTCCTAATGTTTTTGTTAATGAGTTCCATGATGATGCGCTCCATAGCCTTGCAGACCAGGCTAGTCAGGGTTATGAAGCACTAGTTACCAGGGTCAGTTGTGTCTCCTCCTTTGTGGAGCAGAATAACCGTTGCTGTGTGCCATTGTATGGGCATGTAGCTTGTGGATAGGTTGAAGATTAACAGCATGTTTAGCTGGGGGGGGTTAGTTTGTGACATCCATTTCCTATTGCAATACTAACAGCTTATCATTTTGTTCTAACATGGGCAATTTATTGTTCCCTGGCAGCAGATATTGAATTTGTAGAGGAATTACTTGAATATAAACCTTTTTGCTAGCAACAACCTTTTAATTAGTTAGTCAGATGTCTTTGATGTGGAATTATTCAGATGACTTGTACTTAAGCAGAGAATGCAATTTGACTGATATTGGTGGGTTATACTGACTGAAGTTTTCAGTGGCCTTTTGTGGTTTAAATTTTGGGAACTGGGCGGTTTTGGCATTGGTTCATCTTTTATGTTTCTTTGCTTACTGGCTATAAATTTAAACAAACGCTCTAACAGGTGTTGTATTACAACAGGGGTTATAATGTCATTATGTATTCAAATTTAATACATTCACGAAGGTGAATCAAACAGAATATGCATGGTCCGCATAATGTGTTCAGGAAGGAAAACATTGTGGCACTGGCCAGATGCATCTTCTGTAAATGTCTTTTTTAATGCTGTTTCAATGCATGTGATTTTGTAACTCATGCAAGTTTGAATGCTGCATCTGTTTTCATTGTGGTAATATATTGCTGTGTGTAGCAAACGTCATACTGGTTGTGATTGGAAAATTTGATATAAACATTTTAAATTAAATCCACAATTCTGTAATCAGTGTACAAATAAAGCAGTACATACGCTGTGAGTTATGATCAGTGTTTATGGCAGCTTAGGAGAAATAGGCAAATTGGATACATTAATGGCTTTGTTGATTGAGCTGAGTGGGGGGGGGGGTTTGACCCACACGCAACATATGCATACCATCAGCATTTTGTTTACTAACAAAGCACCGGTGATGTTTGTCTTTTCGGCTTTTTCCCAGTTAGGGGTCACCACAGCAGAACTCTGGTCCTCTAATGATTGGCAGTAGATTTTTATGGTGCCGAGTTGCCAGCCCGACGCCCAACATTCAGCAAAGGCACGCCCATTTATGCATGTCTTTTGGAGGCCACTCTACCATGGGGAGGACATGCAGACTACACACAGAAGGCACTCCAGCCGAGAATAGAACAGGAGAACCTCTTGCTGCGAGGCAACAACGCTACCGCTGTACCACTGCGGCTTAATAAAGCACTGGTGATATTCATGGTAAATACAAAAACATCCCTTTTTTAATGTAAAATCAGCATGTTTTAACCTTCCCATGACCTTGCTAGTTGGTAGTGAGCTGTTACTATGGGTTGCACATGTTGGCCATTTCTTCTGCATAGTGATGCTCCATTTTGACAAATGAGGTTGAGAGGCACGGCAAAGGTTTTCAAGATGGAAGCAAACAGTTTAAAAATAGTGTGATAGCTTGGTGATCATAAAGAAGTGGAGGTCTGCTTTGAAAATCATTATGGGTTAGGTGCCGATTGTGCATTAACGTTATGTTTGTTGCCAAACTATCTTAGTTTGCTTGTCTCTTTTTTTTGTGCATTGTATGTAAATGTCATTGTTTAGCTGGGGTGGTGAGCATGGTTGGAGTAAGTATCACTAAAGCAAGCAAATAGCTTTTTGTGGAAGCATAATTAACCATGTCAAATGATTTGGACCCAATAAAATACTGTGGACAGAAAGCAAACTGGGTGCATTTGTTCGGGCCATGGTAACATTTGTAAGTACTATGGATAATTGATCAAGCTGATAGGGTGTATGGCTTGTCATGTCTGGGATGGTATTTGTATTACGTTTTTAAAAACAGAAATAAACAATGTTGGGCAGGAATTTTGGAATTGCAGTGGATAATAAGACTGCAGGCTGATGTTAATCCTGGCCTTAATAATGCTATTAGTATAAAACCTATATTGGTTAAACGACAGCATGATAATTTGTGATAGAAGGACTTATTTAGGTGTTTTTTATATGTATATTTTGAGTATATTTTATTTATCATCTTGACATCTTATATGAATATTGATATGTAATCTCTTAAAGTTGAATATAATGTTCTGTACTATTTTAAAGTTAAATTACAATGTGTAAATTTTATTAATGTGATTTCTTAGTGGCTGGTATTATCATGTGACTTTAACTAAACCTCTATATAAATGTAGTTACAAGATGATTGTATATGCTGATGAAGGGTAGTGAACCCGAAAGCTTTGTTTATTAAATTTGGCGTTTTTGTGATGAACTTTTGTGTCTTATGGCTGAAAACTTTTGACTTTTGCTAGTATTCTGATAAAATATAGGTGGTAGCAGATAATAATGTGTGGAATACTACCATACTGGCATGCAGCTTTCTATTGACATTATTTGATTCTTTCAGGTTGTACCGTCTGGTGGCATATAGAGCATATGTTCTGTGGGTGAACAACAATCACAAGCTTGGCTTCAGCAACAGAGTCGTCCTCCCCGCTTGTGTGTTGACACATGTATGAACAACCTTTCCTGCAGAAGAAAGAGATGAGGGTTATACTGGGTTTCATCCTTTTGAGGGACTGTGGATATTTCAGGACTGAACTGTCAATTGTCAAATGACATGGTGCACAGCAACACTGCGTGGCATCAAAGCAAATACAAAAACACATCGCATTTCATTTATTCTGACATCCCTTATGATTTTGTATGACTTGTAATAAATTGGTTTAATCATTAACTGACTCTGATTTCTTGTGTTCATCCATGCCTAATCGTGATACTGTCTGTATGAACATCTTGTCTCCAAAGGTGGAGCATGTGTATACGTTAGTTTATTTTTTCTTGAAGCCGCTGACAAATGGCAGTTGCACTGTAAACAGGCTACTAGCAAGCATTACTAAAGGATGAAGAATATATGGATATTTTACTTGTGTGGCAATTGAACTGTTACTACCATGTTTGTCAATCCTGTCTCTGCATGAGTTAATATGGGTTTGTGGCAGCAGTAGTAATGCATAAAGGTATTTAATCCTTACTCGCCGGCATCCATTTGTCTCTCTGGGTTGATCAATTCTTCATTCTTCATTAGATCAATTCTTCATTGCCTTAGTGTGTAAAGCTGTGCGTAATGAGTGCATTTACATGCATTTACATGGCACTTAACAACCAGGCCTTTGAGTGGCAGCTGAGGAAGGTCGGGTAAGTTGAGACTGACAACACAGAGCAAGTAAGTGTGGACTGTCCCAAGAAGGAATGAGTAGCCATCGCAAGATTTGTGTAAGCGTAGGTCTTTTACAGCTAATGTTGAAGTGCAGCCAAGGTTGTATAGGAATTGCCAAAGTATTCGGTGAAGTAGCATATTAATCGATACAACTGATCTGTGCTTTGTTAAAAACTTGGTCAGTAGGAGTTGAGCCTCTACTCTTTCTATTTTTATTTAGGTGAGTGTAGCCATGCCGATGTGTTTTGTCTATGGTTGTCATGTTCACAGAGACAATCTGCCACTCGTTGTATCCTTCCATCATTTCCCACGTGACATTAAACTGTGTACATGATGGGTGGTGAACTGTGGGATAGATGTTTGTAACATAGCCAAGTTTGTGAAAGAATCGGTCAGCAGTTCAAAACTACATCACTTCCTGTGCTCCAAACATTTCACAGAGAACCAATTTCAGCTGGACTACAAGAGTCAACTACTGCCAGAAAACATGAAGCCAAGGCGGCCCGCTCATCAACTACTTAAGGACGCTGTACCTACACTTTTCAGTTTTGCAACCACACATCCAAGGACATCATCTGAACAGTGGCTGCAGCGCAAACAGCATGAAAACATAAGACGCTTGAACAACACATCAATTATGGGATACTTAGATTTGATTAGCATGACATGTACACTGTATGGTCTAATGCTTGTGTAGTATGAGTCATTAATGCCTTTATTATCCCCTGCAGCTAACTGAGGAACTTCTCAGTACAACCCAACCAACCTGGCCAGATGTTGTGAATGGCCAACTGTATGGCCAATGCAAGGCAAATAACTTCATTTTCTCCTTGACATACGTCCAGCACTGATAACATCCAGGGTGATGGTTGGAATGTGACAGTTGCCTGTTTTTTTCCCCTTACTACAGCCTAATGGCCATGTGCAGAGGCAGAATGAAATGGAGACAGTGCATGAGGAAGCAGAGCCTGCAGTGGTTCCAGATGACATGGAAGACCGTCCTGTGCCAGAACCTGTAGAGGTACGTATGTATGAAGACCTGTGCAATATGAACTGGTGGCAGAGCTCTGGTGTACTGCTGAGGGTGTCACTGTAGGGAGAACTGTTTTATTTAGGGAGAGAGACACGAGTAATGCTGCACTACACAATGAGTGTGTACTGATAGGAGATCAGTGAGAAATGTGCATTTTCTGTGCTGTCCAACATGGCAGAGGTTAAACTTTCTGTAGTGGTAAGTATTGACTTGGTGTAGTGTTAAGTGTTTGAACTGTTTTGCGGATAGATGGTCACTGAAAGCATTCTGGAGTACAGCACCAGTGGTCGGTGCTGGTACAGTGATGTGGCACTTCATGGAGTACAGCACCAGTATTCAGTGCTGGTACAGTGATGTGCCACTTCATGGAGTACAGCACCAGTGTTCAGTGCTGGTGCAGTGATGTGGCACTTCATGGAGTACAGCACCAGTGTTCAGTGCTGGTGCAGTGATGTGCCACTTCAATGAGTATAGCACCAGTGTTCAGTGCTGGTGCAGTGATGTGGCACTTCGTGGAGTACAGCACCAGTGCTCAGTGCTGGTACAGTGATGTGGCACTTCATGGAGTACAGCACCAGTGTTCAGTGCTGGTACAGTGATGTGGCACTTCATGGAGTACAGCACCAGTGTTCAGTGGTGGTACAGTGATGTGGCACTTCATGGAGTACAGCACCAGTGTTCAGTGCTGGTGCAGTGATGTGGCACTTCATGGAGTACAGCACCAGTGTTCAGTGCTGGTACAGTGATGTGGCACTTCATGTTCCCTTCCATTGGAAGAAAACAGCTGGAATTAGCACACTACCTGTTAGCTGCTGTAGAGTAATGTGTAGAAATGGTAAAAAAATGCAATGCTAATACACATAATGCTCCAGACAATGACAGTGACAGACTGTTAAACATGGAAATGTGAATTGAGCATCATCCATTGAACCAAATAGTGTGCAATCTGCTGTCCTAAGCAGGATAATTTGTTATGACTGCCTGCTATGCAGTATAAATTTCATAGGTAGTTTTCTCTGATTTGCAGGTACAAGTATATGAAGAAGTAGTGGAAGCCATAGAAATGACTGCAGTGGAAAGGAGTATGTTAGCATGCCAAACAAACTTCCGGCAAAAGAAAGGCATCAGTGTAGGAGTTCAAGCAAAGTTAGTGGAGCAGAATCCAAGACCATGGAAGATGAAGGATGCAGCTATACAGTTTCCCGAAGATGCAGTGTCATTGATGATGGACCACACATACTGCATGAAATCCACACTTGTTCAGACTGAAACGACTCAGTCAGGAAGACCAGAAGATCAAGTTTCCAATGATGACAGTGGCATTGAGTCAGTGTCAACCCATGTCTTAAAGCCACACCTAGCTCAAGTGCCTACATGTCTCTTCAGGTGCAGGCTTGCAGCACTCCAATCAAGCTCGCACCAGATATGCATAACACAAGCATGCAGAGTGAGTCCTCGGATTCTCGGTGGACAAATGAGATGGAAAAGCATCCCAATTGGAGCTACCCTTCTGAAAGCATGACGACCACTGACATGGAAGACACAGTGGTGGAAGAGGATGAAGATGAGAATATGATAAGCGAACCAAAGTTTATTGTTTTTGAGTCTTCCCTTGATTCAGTGCTGTTAAAATTGACCTGCCCAGAATGCCGAAGTCCTGCTGCAGAAGTGGAAAAGAAAAGAAAGTTAGGGTCCTATGTATCTGTGAAGGTATGCTGCATTAGTGGACATGTAGTTCTTCAGTGGGAAAGTCAATCAGTTATAGGCCGAATGCCTGCTGGGAACTTACTATTCACATCTTCTCTTCTATTCAGTGTTAGTAGATATGCCCATATTGCGCATTTCTGTGCATATTTGAGGCTGGAGTTTATCAGTGAGACAACCTTCTACACCATTCAAAGGCAATATTTATTTCCAGTAATGCAGCATACCTGGATACACCATCAGAATCGTCAGCTGGAAGATAGTCAGGGGAAGGAAATAAGGTTAGGGGATGATGGGCAGTGTGATACTCCAGGATATTCAGCCAAATACTGCTGCTATAGCATGATGGACCTGGACTCTGGACACATCATTGACTTTTTGCCTTGAGCAAGTTTGCACAGGAGTATCTTCAGTGGCACTTGAGAAGAAAGCTTTCAAGAAGTGCCTGTCAAACTTGCTGTCAAGAAATGTTAATTTAAGTCTTGTGGCAACCGACTGACATCTGGGGATCTGGTTTGTGATGCGCAAGGAATTCCCAGCAGTGGATCACCAGTTTGATGCATGGCATATGGCCAAAAGCTTGACAAAGGAAATTACAGAAGCTGGCAAAAGGAGAGTAAATAGAGAGTTGCTACAGTGGTGCTACAGTGTTTTCAATCACCTGTAGTGGTGTGCTGAAACGTGCGAAGGCGATGAAGTTGTACTACAGGAGAAGTGGTTGTCATTGCTCTACCATGTAACAGACCGACACAGCTGGAGTGGAACAACAAAGGTTTCATGTTGCGGTCATGAGATGCCAGTGGACGAAGGAGATGAGAAGAAGTGGATGGATGAAGATGATGCATGCTACAGTGCACTGAAGAGGATAGTTGCAAATCGAGTTTTTATTAAAGATTTAAAGCAGGTTACCAAGTTCTGTCACACTGGCAACCTAGAGGTGTTCCATGCATTACTGTGCAAACACTGCCCAAAGTTTGAGCATTTCAGTTTTGCAGGAATGAAGGCACAAATAATTTTGGCCATCCTTGATCACAACGAAAACCTGAATTGTGAACAAGCAGTGGTCCGATTTCCTACTCGAAACTCAGTAGCAAAGGGAGACCTTAGATACAATGTGGTGTATCCGAAGGCAAAGCAGGAGTGGGTAGTGAAGCCAATATTTGAGAAACGAAAGTCTGACTACATCTATGACCTGAATCCAAAAACAAATTAGCCAGCACCAAGGTGTAAAAATGTATAACGTTTATTATAAAGTTATGACAAACAGACCGGTTTCAGCATTAGTTTCAAGCCTTCCTCAGTGTAAGCATCGAAATAACAAGACACTCCTTATATACACACACCCATATAGAAAGAGGAAAATCATTGGCTGTTCACAACAATTCATTTAATCCTGGAGGAATTAAACCCCCCAACTCTATGACCTGATGATGGATGTCATAAAAGCCAAAAGAGGCATATTGGAAATTCAGCCGATGTCAGTACCCACAATTCCAAAGAATATAGTTTGGTGCGAACGTACTGAGAAGGCACTGGTAACTGAAAGACATATTTCTAGGTTTGGAAAAAATAAAGAGAACCCAGGTTAATATAGTAAAGATAACCACGTGCTGGGTAAGTACCTTTTGAATCAGAATTCTTCATACCGTCCATCGATTTTACTTGTTTCCTCTTAATAATCTGGTTTATGAATGGATATGGGTATTCAAGTGCATATTATGTATATGTAAGTGTATATGACTCATCAGTTGACATTAAACAGTGATAGCAAGGTTCATTAGCAGTGTAGCGTACTGACTTACTATGATCCAATGTAATGTCCATCATGGCCTTACAAGCAAGGTCATGTGTTAGTCTTGTTATTGCAATCAACCTAAGGTCTCTGTCCAGGAGACATGGGTGGATCACCCCAAGTTTAAATTACCATTACACCTCCAATGGCACCTGTCGCATAAAAAACAATCCTTTGTGGTGCTGAGACTGGACTCAGATATATGGTGTAGAAATTGGCTACTAGTAAAGTCAATTGGGCAGGTTATATTTGCTTCACCTAGCTACTAGTAAAGTCCATTGGGCAGGTTATAGTACCTTCACCTAGCAAGGGAAGCTTAGCACAACATGAAGACCATGAGCCTTCTCACTTAGAGGCATGGCAGAGCTTGCGTAGGATGGGTCAGTGTGAAACAGAAGTGCCAGTGATTGCTTCTGATCCATAGAGGACAGATGAAGAGCTTGATTCACACTGTTTGTCTTCTGCAAAGTCTGTCAGCCGCAGACACTACTTTTTAGCTATTCCTTAACAAACAATGGTAGCAAGCAGAATTGGTCCAAGACCTGCTCCCTGTGGAACAACACTGCTCAGTGGTGTGCCGGAGAAAGTGGGTTTCCATGCTTGCACTTAACGGTGTTATATGCATTTGCCAGAGAGTGACCTCCCACACTACTGCAGCCTAACATGCCTGGGTAAGTTTGTGATGCCAGAGTGTATGCTAATGCTATACAACAGTTATGTATGCTGTACCCAATGAGGTCCATGATTTGCTACATAGGCTTGCAAATAAGGAGAATCATACTGAAATGGCTGCAGTTCTTCGAGTCAGTTGAATCCCCAACTGTGGCCAAGTCATTTTTTGCAGTGAAAACCGATTGTCCCTGTCCAACAGGCATTGATGGATCAATCAAAGTTGAAATTACCATTTGCCATTCAATTATACAGATTGCAAGCAAAGCAGTCCATTGAGGTGGTCAGACATGAATCTGAATTCTGGTGCCCAACTTGTGTACTCTGTGGGTCAACAAAGTCCATGTGCCAGGTTACAGTACTGCAACATACTTAGGGGAAGGTCATTACAGCGCCGAGACCATGTGCCTTCTGACCTACAGGCAAGGCTGACTGACATATGACTGGCGAGTGTGAAACAGAAGTAACATTGATGTCATCTGATCCATATAGGACAAATGACAAACTTGATTCACAGAGGTTGTCCTCTACAAGTGTTGTCATCAAAAGAACCTACTTTAGGCTTATTACTTAACGAGAAATAGCAGCAAGCAGATTAGGTTCCAGGCAAGGTCCATGTGGCACACCACCCCATATTGGTCTGCAGGAGAATGTGTATTGTCCTAGTTGGACTCTAGGTGTTGGAGTGAGACACATAGTGACCTCACACAGTATTGTCAGCTTACCTGTCTGATGCCACGATTGGTGGTGGCTAATGACAGGAGACCTTCAAAAAGGTAAGTAGGCTGTGCAGAGTGAGGTATAAGACACACTGCAACGCTGCATGGGTGCTGAAAAAATAATCCTGCTGAAATGGACACAGTCCCCAGGTTTCCCAGTCGTTACACTATGACTACACAAAGTTGTTACAAATTCTGGTTAGAGCCAATACATGACTTGTGTGTGTGTGTGTGTGTGTGTGTGTGTGTGTGTGTGTGTGTGTGTGTGTGTGTGTGTGTGTGTGTGTGTGTGTGTGTGTGTGAGAACTGGCTTTGCCCATGTACCAACCCTGACTAAGTTTAAACTGAAAGCATAATCTGTAAAAAATATAATATGCAATTACTTAACCAAGCTCTGCTTCCAATCAGATGTGTCTCAATTGTAATTGTGTCTGACCATGAGAATTGTGAGTCCTGATTTGGGAACATTACTAAACCATTGTACAAAACACCTTGTCTTGTGTCGGACCGTGAGAAATGTGAGCCCCTATTTGGGAACATTACTAAACCATTGTACAATACACCTTGTCTTGTGTCAGACCATGAGAACTGTGACTCCCTATTATGGAACATTACTAAATCATTGTACTAAACACATTGTGTTATATTTTCTAATGTTCTGTAACTTGTGCAATCCATGTAATGTAATATAACTTGAGCAATCTATGTAATTTCTTCTGTTGGTAGATTTTCTCCCGGACCTCTCCTGACAAAGGACATGAATCCAGTGAGACTATCCCAGTAAACAAATGTAACATAATTAAATTAAAATATATCTATGGAGTCATTTACTGTCACATTAATTCTAAACTGCTTATGTATTATGATGCATTGTGATATTTCAGTTACCATTGTTGATTACTTGTACATTAGTATAATACCATGCAAAGTGTTATTTGTAACTGTTCAAAATGAGAACAGTGACATACCTCATTGTATTAATCCTGTCTTATCAACTTGGTGGACATTGTTAAAAGCAGTGACATGGAAATGCTTGTTTTGGGCAGGGCCCAGACTAGGAATTGCATGTTTGCCCTTTCCTTACACAGGGGCTTTAACAAGTGACGGTCACAACAGAAGGACATTAGCTTTGACATAACTGGAACAATGGGTTGCAGTTAACATGTACTATAAGTGCTGAAAGAGCAGACAAACAGTTAGTGAAACATATGTCACTAAGTCCCTATACGCACTACTTTTTCATGACTTGTGAACAGTTGTATTGGTATAGGCCTGGTGGTTGTGTTGTACTGAGGTCATCATTTGGAGAAACTATGCTAAACTGTTGCTGAGAAGTAATATCATATTAACTGTGATGGACCATGATAAATGGGGTGTGGAAACTGGGTGCTGGCCAGTTCACAATCCTGGTATTGAACAACTGGTCAAACTGCCATGACTGACAAGACATGTCATACAATTTAACAACTCTGTAAACATCTCTCTAGGAATGTGTTTAGGACCGCAGTGTGCAACATTGACAACAGCACAGGCTTTCAAATTGGAATGCATATTGGAGCTCTTAGAATATAGAGCAGGTCATTCATATACAATGGGGTAAGTATACAGGCATTAGGAAAGTCAGGTGGTTGAATTTCAGTTAATGTCATGGCTAAGAGCAATCTTAAAATTTGCATGCGTCCATCAATAGAGAATGTAAATGCATATTGAAAGTGGGATTGTTGTGTGGCAGCATTACAGACTGTGTTCGAGTGAATGATGCAGCAGTGTAGTGGCGCTTGTTGTTGTTTGGCAGCTGCAGTTTTATGGACTGGTCTTTGAGGAAAGAAGTGAGATATACAGAATGCATAATTGGCAAAAGGATGCATGTTTGGGGTAGCCTGCATAGTTGCAGGAGTGTTATGATAGTGGTGAGATGAGTGGATCTGGCTGCAGCTGCAAGTACTGTTGTGGTGTGAGTGGACCTCTGTGAGGCTGGCTACCGTGAAGTGGTACAGAGGCTTGTCACGACAGTGCAGTATGCAGTAGTTTCTGCATATGCACATTGTAACCAAAAGCCAGCTTATGGATACATCATTTAAGTACTGCCTTTTGACTGCTGCTATATAGTTAAGTGTATGCGTTAATCTTCTCCTGTATTGACAGGTATTGGACAGTAACAGGCAGGTTGGGATGTCGCGTAGCACTATGTGATGTGGATAATGTTGGCTGAAGAATGGATGAACATGAGAAATGAGTGGTGGCTGCTGTATCTTTCAGGGAGTGAAGAGATTGGATTGCTGTCCTGAAAATACTATTAGAATTTCACCTTGATATCCTTGTTAATAAGGAGAAATTAAGTAGGCACTAAACAGCCTATAATTGCAAAGTACCTTCCTAAGGTAAGGGAAAACAGCTCCTGTACTTTACAAAAAAAAAAAAAAAAAAAAACACCAAACCAGGCATGTCCAAGGGTCAGCTTCCGGTGATTTCTCCTGTCCACCTGGTGAATCTGGGCATACTGGGGCAATGCAACAATTGCTTCATGTACACAGACAAACCTCTCCTCCTACCACCCAAAACTACAACCTGTGAGAGATGCACTTACATAGCCAAAATGGAAGCAAAGCTCTCTACACCCAAGATTGTGCTAGACAGTCAAGAGGAGAAGGTTAACACCCACACTACACCTCAAGCAACACATAGCCCTTCTAAACCCACACCACCAACAATCACATATAGCAACACTAAATCCACATATGCAGAGGCCCTTAACTGTAACCTGCCCAAGCAACAAGGACCTCTGAAGCTGAAACGCAATCAAACACCAATCACAACCAAAGTGTCACATAGTTCACAACACCAGTGTGCCACCCAGCAACAGCCCCTAAGGCAAGACAATGTACCTAACACTTTAGTCATAGGTGACTCTATAGTCCGGCACACTGATGTTTCTCTCACCAGGTTGAACAAGGAGGAAATTACAGTCAGCTGCCTGCCGGGTGCCAGGATCTGCCACATATCGCATGCACTCAAGTCACTACACAACAAGTACAAATATGACTGATTGTCCATGTTGGAGTGAATGACTTGAGACGTACCTCCCTGGACTACATGAAAAGAGATATGGAAGAGCTCTCGGATCATGTGGCCCAGACAGGTATGACCCTAGCCCTGAGTAGCATCCTGCCTTCGCCCAGAATGATACCACAATATAAGGACAAAATGATTGACTTCAACAATTGGCTAAGCTTCTGGTGTCATTCAAAGGGGATCCAGTATCTGTCTGCTTGGGGCGACATGATGACAGACCACAATGCTTTTCCAGAGATGGTCTCCTCCTGTTGCCCCTGGGATTCAGGTTACTGGCTAAGGCTCTTGCCACCCCTATAGTGCCTTTTTTAGGCAAAGTTCAAAGGACAAAACCACCACTGTAACAGGTACAAGCATGCAAAATCTGAAGGTAATGCTACTCAATGCTAGAAGTCTAAACCTCAAAATGCACTCTCTCGAGACACTCCTAAAAATGGAGAACATCGATATCTGTGCAGTAACTGAGACCTGGTTCAAGGCTCCAGAGAGCACCCCTGCAATACCAGACTACAACTCTTACCACACTTTTCAGCCACCAAACCAGGACCGAAACACTAAAGGTGGAGGAGTGTCAATATTCACCAAGGATATTCACACCACCAGGCTAGTTGCCCAACACAATGCGTCTGAAATTCTCCAGGTGCAACTGACACTAGGTAAGACTGCAATACAAATTGTAGCTTGCTACAGATCTCCAAACATTTTATTTATTTATTTATTTATTTATTTAACATTTGTTGACTGGGAAAGTCCAACTAGGTTCCACAGATCCTGTTTTCAGCGGAGGCCCGGGGAGAAATGCTCAAACATACCCCAAGATTCTCACTACACCTTTCTAAACATACTGGAAAATATTAAGATAGAACCAAACACCCTAATACTGGTTGATTTTAACTACCCTGCCATTAACTGGGAAAACTACTTATGTACCAACACCTTTGCCCAACGGTTCTTGGAATTCATAAACTCCAATGCCCTGGATCAACTAATCCATAGTCCTACCAGGGGTTCCAATATCCTAGACCTGGTCATCACCAATATGGGAAATCGATGCTCCACACTTATGGTCACCCCCTCATTAGTCAGGTCTGACCATAAGGTAATCACCCTTAACATCCACATCCCACCCCCCCCCCAGTAAGGAAACCTCCATAAAAAACTTCTCCAAAGCCAACTTCATGCTACTCAAGCCAGAAGTGACAAACTTCATGACACCCATGCAGACAGGAACTGAAAGTTCAACTGCTGAATCCTACACTAAGGCACTGTACGAGCACATCCACTCATGCATGAATCGTGCCATCCCAAATAGAACCAAGATGCTCTCATCCAAAAAAAGGAAGCCAATCTGGTGGTCCCCTGCCATAAACAAACTTTACAACAAAAGGAAGAAACTGTTGCAGAAAAGAGGAAAATCCCAGGATGCAAAAAGCTCCCTTACCAGCCTCAGTAAGAAACTGAGATCCCTCATAAAATCCTCCAAAGCTAGTTACGAAAATAAAATTGGCAAAGATTCCAAAGACAACCACAAGGCATTCTATAACTATGTCAAGAATCTATATGGCAATGCTCAGATCTGTTCTGAGCTAAAACAGAATGGCATTAAATATACTGATCCCAAGGATATTGCCAATATCCTGGCAGATCGATTCAGTGCCAACTTCACCCACCTCTCACCCCCCTAAATGGCCCATCTCAACACCGGAAGATTGCCAAATTCTGGTAATAATAGCCACACAGGTAAAAAACACACTCTCAAAAGCTAAGAATACAGCATCCATGGGACCAGATGACATCCCGGGCTGTGTACTACATGAACTACAATATGAACTGGCACCTCACCTAAATGCCATCTTTAATCATAGCCTTACCTCAGGTTTTGTGCCCACTGAGTGGTGCAGAGCTACAGTTATCCCACTCCACAAGGGGGGATCCAACTTGGATCCCAGGAACTACTGTCCCATCAGTCTGACAAGCCTTATCTGCAAGGCCATGGAGCGTATTATCATGGAACTTATAAACAAAGACATTGGCAACCTTCAAACACTGGACCCCACCCAGTTTGGGTTCGTGAAGGGCTGATCTTGTCTCCTAAACTGACTGAGCCATGGACAAGGGTAAGGTGGTCCGCACAGCCTATCTAGACCTTGCCAAGGCCTTTGACACCATCCCCCACTCTGGAATCATAGATAAACTTACTAAGCTGGGCATTAATCCCTACATAACCAAATGGGTTGCTAACTGGCTTACTGATAGAACCCACACTGTAAAAGTAGCTGACTCCAAATCCAGCGCCAGACAAGTGACAAGTGGAGTACCTCAGGGTTCAGTCCTGGGACCGCTCTTGTTTGGCATCTACTTCTCTGAAGTACAGGTCAACACTAAGGGACTCTGGCTAACAAAGTTCGCAGATGACTGCAAACTGGGAGCCATTATTGAATCCCCAAATGATGTGGATACTCTACAAAAGGGCCTTACAGAAACAGATGCTTGATGCCAGAGCCATGGGCTCAAGCTCAATGCCAAGAAATGTATAGTTATCCCCTTTGGGAAAAAACATGTATCTGTGAATTACCATATAGGTGGCAGTACACTAATCACCGAAAGTGTGATAAGAGACTTAGGGACACAAGTGGACAGTGGTCTCCCCTTCAATAACCACATCGCCACAACAGTCAGGAAATCCTTCTATGTGGCACACCTTATCACTAAGGGCATTTCATCCAGAAAAAAGGAGGTCATTGTCCCACTGTACTCATCCCTCATTAGACCCATTATAGAATACAATGCCCCGTTTGGTATGTACTACTCAAGACATCTGCAACAACTGGAAAGGCCACAGAAATACCTCACTAAAAGAATCACAGGCCTAAAGCAGATGCCCTACGCTGACCACCTTAAAAAACTCCAGCTATACTCTGTCACATATTGTCTACTCAGAGGCGATCTCTGCTTAACATACAAGGCCATGTCAAACCCAGAGCTGTTGGACATGGTACACTTAAAGAAATCCCAATCCCTCAGAGCCACATGCTCCGGGGATCTAAACCTTGTCATCACAATAAACAAAACATGCTGGAGGGATAGGTTCCTGACCCAGAGACTCCCCAGACTCTGGAATAGATTGCCCATACATGTCAAGCAGAGTGCCTCTTTGGCCCTCTTCAAAAGGAACCTTGACGATTGGATGGGAGAAAGGAAATTCACCCCAGGGATCACGTCAGTCACCCTGCTAGACAGGGGTCCAGGGAAGTCAATAGTGTGGAAAGAAATAGCCAGGGAATTGTTATGGCAAGGCTTGTATAGGCCCTAGGGCTGATAGCCTAGTACCAACCTATGAACCTATGAGTAATACATGGCCTGATTGTGATTAAGGTAAGAGACTTTTTAAGTAAGACTCTTGTGCAAACACATGGTTCATCTAGTCAAACAGTTTAATACTGCCTGATAGAGGAATTGGACATTGCAATAGATAATTCAGATCTGCCTTATGCAAGATATGTAAGGCAGCACTTAAGGGACTACAGTACAAGGTCAGACTATTGAGATGGCACCATTTTGAGCTTTTACCCAAGGACACCTCTGGAAACGTTTATAGTGTGCACAATCAAACTAACCAAGTAAACAACCAGATAAAAAAATATTTACTGCAACTTGCTAAGAGCAAACCTCTACAGGTAGCCAGTAAAGTGAATCAAACCAAACAGCCAGAGAATCATGTAAATTTGTTAATACAGGAAAAAAATCTTAATTACATCTGGTAACAGGTCATGTTAAATTTCAATATGTTCATTTTGTTCAGTAGTAATGTAGTAACACAGATGTTTGGAGAAACAGAAATTTGGTATGCATACTTATACATTCTGCATGGCAAATGATGCTTAGGTGGTGTATCACTTGCATACCCCTCTGTTGTATTTGCACCAGATACTGCTAGTGTGCACTGCGGGAATAGAAAGATTAAAACATTACCCTGGTATCAGAGGTGGCAGTGCAACATATTCATAGTGGCTTAACATGAGAGTAGCTCTAAGCAAGCAACATGTGAAACCTGAACAAGCACCTAGAATAATTCAGTGCAGCTTTCACACCTTAAGTCTGAAAATGAATTCACATACTCACATGGACAGGAGTAGCTGCATATTGATGGCTAAAGGTGTATGGGCATGTCGGGTGGTTACTACATTGGAAAACTGGTATGTAATGGTGGCGATATTTGGAAGGCATGAGCAAGCACAACAGTATATTACAGCCATAGCACCAATTGCAGTGGAGGCTGGCAAATAGATTTAGTAAGGGATTTTGTCCATGCACAAATATTTCAACAGTGATTCTTTGCAGTGGCATCCATTATCTGATTCAAGGTAAGTTCACCTTGATGTCCTTTATCTACAAAAAAAAAATCAATAAAAAATTTACTTTGTTATAAGTGACTTCTGGACACAAGAAAAAGGAAGGGGAAAATATAGCAATTTGGTGTGTATGTACAAAGACAAATCCAGGGACATTGCAAAAGTTTTTTTTGCAAACCAACCAGTGGAGAAAAAACATATGTAGGCAAACACTGCATACCAACACACTTTGCACATGCAAATCTCAATTTTTAACAAGAGACTCCCCAGACTCTGGAATAGATTGCCCATGAAGTGATACCTTAACACTTAAATTAATAAAGATCTAAACTGTTTCATAATCTAAATGTTTTATTCTTTAGCTCCTTGGTGCAAGGCATTACAGGAGTTGCTACATAAACTGGATGTGAATGCACCTTACAGGAGTTGCTACATAAACTGGATGTGAATGCAGTCAAGTAAGGCCATGGCTATAGTGCAGCAAAAAAATGTCCCCATTAACAAAGGAAATGCTAGAGCAAAGATTAAATTACATGGGTCAAGCACCCTGCTGAGATCTGCCAATCAATGGAATTACCAGGTCAAATTACCCTCAGGACTTTGACAGCTAGGGAAGTGTTATGGGGGAGGGGAGAAGTAAATAGACTGGAATTCATTTTGTCGCAAATTAGTGCCATTTAAACTAAATTAGAAAAAAGGCAGCAGTAAACAGCACTTTGAGTGTGTTCTGTGACATTTGCACTGTTTTATTTTACTCAGTACTTTGTACGCATGCAACATCTGTGAAATGACAGGAACTTTAGGCAAACGGAGGCCTGCGTGATGTAACATTTTTGAGCCAAACAATGATTTCTGGGATACTGAATGTTTGTTCTTGTTTCGGCTTTTCCCGATTAGGGGTCGCCACAGCGGAACTCCACTCCGCTAATGATTGGCAGTAGATTTTTGCAGTGCCAAGGTGCCAGCTCATCACCCAACCTTCAGCGAAGGCACACCCATTCACACATATCTTTTGAACACCTTCAACTGCAGGGAGGTCATGCAGACTCCAAACAGAAGGCACTCTAGCCGATAATCGAACAGGAGAACCTCTTGCTGTGAGGTGACAACGCTACCGCTGCACCACCCCAGCTTATTTCTGGAATACTGAATGGCAACCTGATTTATCCAAACCACATCAATATGCTAGCCTCCATGTGGTCAGAGTCTGGAATTACATATAAAAATATTTAAAATCCTGTAAATAATCCCAGAGTGCTGTTAAGTGTAGGAAACATCATGCCATGATGTTTTAAACATGTTTTTTGTGTCTGTGAGTGTGGTACTCCTTTAAGATCCTTCTAACATAATTAAATAGGAAGATGGGTTCATATTTAATGAGAGTCCCTTCGCGTTTAACTTTATTTACTTCATCATTGAAAGTTTGCTGATGGCAGGCATTAGAACAAGTTTCACATGAACAGATTCAGTAGCACTCATGATGCTGATATGAAAAGGATATCTAGAAGACAGGACATATGCAATTTTAAGAATTTATGGTTTAAAAAGAAAAAAAGAATTATAAAAGAGACTGTAGATTACAGAAGAGCATATGCTGAAAACTATATTTTCAGAAAGAATCCAGCCATCCAGGATGTTTTTTTACACCCAATGTCTGTTAGTAAGAATATTCCTAAGCAGCTACATCTGCAAGTGCTGACAGCCGAAAAAGTACCTTGAGAGGATGTACAAAATGTAATCACTGGTGAACAAATTTCTCAACAGTGCATTTAACACTAAGGAGAAGGTAAAGATTTTCATACACCCCTTAACTTATTACAGAACAGTGATGTTTCCAGGTGTTTTGGTAGTTACACTGTACTGATGCCAGCAGATATCTAATGTTGACTATTCATATTTACATTAATAATTGCAAAGCCATGCTGCATAAACGTTAGTGAAAGATTTCATCTTAAAGATTATATGATGGGCAATGTAATAGTAATAATATATGGCCTCTGTCTAGTGCAGGTAGAGAGATATTAATTATTGTTCAAATAATATTTATTTATATTAGTCATAAATGTCATATTTCTCTAAACATTTCAACCACCAAGTGGCACAGACAGACCTGTTTAGTCACATATAAAAGCTTTCAAATGACTGAACAAAATGTTGCTTATAGTAGGTGTGCAACTTGTGTAGCAGTTGACATAGTCAGCTGTTTGTAAAATATTACAAACTTATCAATTACTGTGTTTATTGTGACTTATAAAATCCAGTTTAATACCTAGACTCTAAAGAATACTACCACTACAAAAATAGTTTTTGTGCTGAAGAGTTTGCCATTTCCACTTCTTTGGTAAGCTGTATGGTTCCAGACATATGAGCATTTGTTTGAAATATGAGGATGTAATTTGATTTTATCAAACCTCTTAGCCTCTGCCCATTGGAAGTTGCAGTGCAAACTTTCAGAGCTCCACTGATGGGAATGAGTTGCATCCTTGATTTGATAGTTTGCAGAGACTGTATATGTGAAAATACTTTTACCTTCATGTTTTTCTCTTATCCTTTCACTTTCATAAATCTCAGTGTATTAGCAGTCTAGACTATCTGTGTTACTAATCTAACTTTGCTTCATTAAGTTAAATGGAATTTGTGGCACAAATTTACTTGTCCCTGAAGCTGCTCTAATTGGAGTGGGGATGTTTGACATCAGAAGTGAGGGGGGGGGGCTTAGTACTTATGAAATGGGAGGCAACAGAAGCCTTCAGACTCACAACAGCAGTAGAAGAATTCCCTCTTGGCCCTGCCCGACCTCTACAGACTAGGAAGTCACTGTGCCACCTCCCCCTCCCTTCACTCATCCTCTCCTTTTCTGGGCCAATCTAAAAAAGCTTAATGATTGTTGGAGCAAGCTGTTATAAACACTTTGCTTGGAAAGTTGGTCATGCTCATGGGAGGAGGCTACTATGGGTATGCCACATGGAGAGGGGTCAGGGAGGCTGACCTATGTGGCCTGTCTGTCATGCTGACTGATTAGGCATACTGAGGCCTCAGAGTGTTTATTTGTTTACTGATCATTATGAGTTAAGATATCAAATGTTCATTTTGATGTTGGTGATTTCAGTCAAGGTCCAAATGTTATACTTTGTTATATGACATGTGCATTGTGTTTTGTGGGGATTAGTAGCAGAGTCAGGTGGCAGTGGAGGGTGGTACTTCATAGGTTCATAGGTGTTTACTAGGCTAATGAATACAAGGGCCTTCTTAAGCCTAGTCATGCATCCCAAATCTCTGGCAAGTTATGGTACGTTTGATAAGTGTAAGCAGGGGCTTGGGAGATGAAACATTTACAAGCAGGGGACTGGGAAGAGAACCATTTAAAGGTTGCCTGTGTCCATTAAAAACATAGGTGCCAAACCAGGGATGAATTTCCTGTTCCACATCCAATTGTCCAAGTTGCACTTGAACTGGGTTAGGGAGGAACTCTGCTTCACATGGATGGGAAGCCTGTTCTAGAGATGGGGTAGTCTCCTAGAAACACACCTGTCTCTCCAGCAGGTCCTATTTATATCACAGGCAAGTTTAAGTCTTTAGAATGGGTAATTCTGGTACTACCTGTATTGTGGCTATGCCACAGGTCCATCAGATTCAGGTCTGATAATGCCTTGTATGCCAGGCATAGATCTTCCCTCAACAGCCTGTAGGCGACAGAATACAGGGATAGGACCTTGAGCCAGTCTGCATAGGACATGTTGCTTACACCCTGTATTCTTTCAGTGAGGAACCTCTGTGGACATTCCATTTGTTGGATATGCTTGGTAAGGTACATACCAAAGGGGGCATTGTGCTCAATGATAGATCTGATGAATGTCGAATACAGTGGAACAATGACTTCCTTGGACTAAGATGCCATACCTTTGTTTATAAGTTGCGCAACATGGAATGATTTCCTCACTACTGTCAGATGGCTGGTGAAATGAAGGTTACTGAAGCAAATTAGAAAACACTGAATGGGTTGGATTTGGGAAGCATAGCCAATAAATACACTGATTATGTGCGCTAGTGAATTTTGCCTCAAATGTTGCTGCAATTAAGACTTATAGGTTGGTTAACACCCACAAAATAGGAATGGAACATCTGCACAAATTATATTTGACTTCTCACTTCCACACTATAGCATTGATACACATACTCAGAAAGTACAGTTGTGTACACTTACCATAAATGTAGATGTTCGAGTGTATTCACTGTTGCAGTCATCACATTTGGGTTATACCTGCCAGGGTAGCCCTCGGCCGGCCCAAATACCAGAAGCTTAGTATTTCTGCATCAGTTGTTGTCACTTGAGGACTGATGTCAGGTCGTTAGTAGTATAAAGTAAGGTAGCTGATGCCATTATATCAGTTTTTCTTGCCCTAACCTGTCAGGAGCCCCCAAAGTAGGAGGTCGGGTTCTGGTGGAAGAACCCCACCAGTGGAAAATAAATACCAAAAAGTCCCTTGCAAGAAAAGAAAGAAAGTAAAGGGGGATGGAGGGAGGGAAACTAGGACTGCAACAGTCAATACATTCGAACATCTACATTTCTGGTAAGTGTACACAACTGTACTATGTTCTTTGTGTTTCACTGTTGCAGTCATCACATTTGGGTAGATTCCCAAAGCTGAGGAAATGGGTGGAGGCAGTCAAGGAAGCTAGGGGCTGGTTAGGATGCCCTGCAAGACTGCAGAGGCAAAACCTGCCCTGGATTTGGAGAAGAGAGGCAGGTGGTAATGCTTGGTAAAAGTATAAACAGATGTCCATGTGGCAGCCTCAAGGATGTCCCCGGTGGGGACTCCTCTTAGGAAAGCTGCAGAGGTGGAGGCTGATCTGGTGGAGTGTGTCCTGACCCCCTTGGGGGGAGGCTTTCCATGCTGTTTGTAGCAGAAATGTATGCAGTGTGATATCCATTTGGAAATAGTTTGCTTGGAGATGGCTTTGCCTTCTGGCCCTGTAGCAAAGCTAACCAGCAACTCATCAGACTTTCTGATGGATTTAGTCCTGTTCAGGTAGAATCTGAGCTGTTTGTGCACATCTAGAGAGTGAATAATCCATTCCCCGTTGTTCTGGGGATCAGGAAAGAAGGTGGGCAGATGAATGGATTGGTTGAGAGCCACAATGGACACCATCTTGGGCATGAAGGATGGGTTAGTTCTGAGGGATACCCTGTCTGCATGGAAGATGATGATGGGTTCCACAGCCATGAGTGCTTGCTGCTCAGATACTTTTCTGGCTGAAGTGATGGCCAGAAGGAAAGCTGTTTTCCAGGAGATAAATTTTAGCTCTGCAGAAGAAGCTGGTTTGAAAGGGGGTAGGGTGAGCTTTTCCAAGACAAATTTAAGATCCCAAGCTGGCTTTGGTGCCCTTCTGGGGGCCTCAAGTTGCTAGCCCCTCTGAGGAACTGTTTGATCAAAAGGTGTGAGAAAAGGGGCTGCTCAGTGGGAAAATGAGCAGAAATAGTAGAGACATGAATTTTTATAGAGGAGAAAGAGAGACCACTGTGTAGTAGGTCATCTAAGTAATCCAGGATGAGAGGGGTGGAGGGCTGTGCCATACTGGCTCCCTTAGCCTGGATCCAGGTGCAGAACCTTTTCCATTCATTTGCATAAGATTTTCTGGTGCTAGGACATCTTGCCCCATGGATAACATCCAGAACCTGTTTACTTAAAGTGGCAGATTGGTTAGGGAATAAGACAAGCTGCCAGATTGAGTGTCTGCAATTTGGGATGCATGAATTCCCCCTTCCTCTGGGTCAAGAGATTGGGAATCTGAGGAAGATGCCATGGAGGCAGCGGGGACAGGCTGCACAGCAAGAGGTACCAGTGTTGTCATGGCCAGTCTGGAGCTATAAGAATGGTCCTTGGTTTTCCTCCCTTATTTTGAGCAATACCATGGGGATGATAGATAGGGGAGGAAAGTCATAGACTGATAGACTGAGCCAGGGGAAGGACAGGGCATCCACTTTCCAAGCCATGCAGTGATGTGCCCTGGTGCAGAATTTTTTGAGCTGATGGTTGGTGTGGGAGGCAAAAAGGTTGTCCTTCGGGGTTCCCCATTTCTGAGTTAAAAGTGTGAAGGTACTTCTGTTGAGTTGCCACTCCTGTGGGTCCAGAAGGTTTCTGCTTAACTGGTCTGCCAGAGAGGTGAGAGAGCCTGGAAGATATTGTGCTAACAGGTGTAGTTGCATGGAAGAGGGTGTGAGGCAAAGAGTCATGGCCAGCCCGCATAGAGGGTAGGAGTGAGTCCCTTCCTGCTTGTTGATGTACCACATCACAGTGGTGTTATCTGTTTTGATCAGGAGAATTCCTGGCAAGAGAAGGGGTTTGAAAGCTATCAAGAAGTGCTGCACAGCCATCATCTCTTTTTGATTGATATGCAGAGGGATTTCCTGAGGGCTCCATTGGCCCTGTATGCACCTTCCGTCCAGGTGTGCACCTCAAGCATAGTCTGAAGCATCTGTGGTGAGGGTCTGGGCAGCTAGGGGGGGAGAAGGGCAGTCCCTTGTTGTGGCAGTATGCTTTTGCCCACCAAAGAAATTCCTTTATGAGGCAAAGAATTATAGGTAGAAGAGTTTCCAAGTTTTGGGACTGTTGACACCAAAGGCTCTTTAGGTACCACTGAAGTTTCCTCATATGCAGTCTGGCATATGGAATGAGTAGTATGCAAGATGCCATGAACCCCAGAGCTTGCAGGATCTTCCTTGCAGATAGCTGGGGCCTGGTGGTGGCTAGTTGAGAGAAGTAAGTTGTCAGGAAAATTTGTTTCTCTGGTGTAAGGAATGACATCTGGGATGCTGTGTCCAGACTTGCTCCCAGGAGGATTATTCTTTGGGTGGGCACCTGTTTGGATTTCTTTTCATTGATTGTGTATCCTAGGGAGGGTAGTAGTGTCTTTATAAAGGCCAGGTGCTTGAGCAGCTTTTCCTGGCTGTCTGCCTGAATAAGGCAGTCATCTAAGTATGGGTAAATTTGAATATTTCTTTGTCTGCAAAAGGCAATGGCCAGAGCCAGACATTTTGTAAAAACTCTGGGAGCAGTAGATAAGCCAAAGGAAGTGCAGAGAACTGAATGTGTTGAGATCCTGCCCTGAAGCAGAGATATTTCCTGCATGATTCCCTGATAGGAATGTGGAGGTAGGCCTCTTTTAGATCTAGGGTTGCTAGCCAAGCATCCTTGGACAGCGTGGGTAGCAGCTGCTGGAGGGTGAGCAATTTGAATTTTGGGATCTCTAGGAAGGTGTTTAGAACTGATAGATCGAATATGGGGTGCCAGGTGCCCTCTTTTCTGGGCACCAGAAAAAGTCTGGAGTAAAAGCCTTGGCCTATCTGTTCTGCAGGAATGTGCTCTACTGCTCTCATACAGAGAAGTGAAATGATTTGCTTTTGAGCCTCTGCCCACTGATTTGGTGGTAGATCTGGGAACCCTTTTGGGGTTGGAAGGGTATGGAAGGAAAATTTGTATCCCTGAGACACAGTGTTCAGCACCCATTGGTCCTTGGTTATGGTGGCCAAGGTACTTGAGTGAAAAGAGAGTTTTCCTCCTAGGGGTAAGTGAAAGTGTGCAGAGGGAGGAGGAGAAGGAGAGGAGACATTATAAGTTATTACCATAAGGTGGTGGAACTTCCTGGTTTTGAAGTGGAGGTAGTCCATTGCTTAGATCTCTGCATTCCCTGGGGCTGCTGTCTGGAGGGTCTATTTCCACTGGGCCTAGACTGGGCTGGCTTACTCAGAGCAGGAAAGGACCAGTGCTTGGAGGGATAATTGCCTGCTGAACCTAGGGAGCTGGATTTGTAAGAAATTCTTAACTGTTTGCATATATTTTGCTTTTTCTTCCACCTTTTTTAAGACCTCTTCTGCCTTAGTGCCAAATAAGTTATCTTTGTGCAAGGGGGCATCCAACAATTTAGATTTGACATGGTCTGGCAGGGGTTGTTCCTTAAGCCATGCATGTCTTCTAATGACAGATCCAGTGACTACTGCCCTGCAAGAAGCTTCTAGGGCATCCAAACCACAGTGCAAAGTGTGTTTAATTACTTGTCTTCCAGAACGCATTAAGTCTTGTAAATCTTTAGATTCTGCCCAAGCAGGTAGGGAACACATTTTTTGTTTAAGGAGTTCCAAGGTATGTTGCTGAAATTTCAGCATATGAAACTCACAATTTAGTGCCCTGATAGCAAGAGTAGCTGGGGTGTATACTTTTTTACTCCATCTGTCCAATGCTTGGGAATCCCTGTCTGGGGGTGTGGGATTCTTAGCAGGTTGCTTTAATCCATTTTGGCCCTTGAGAAATGACCTCAAGGTCAGCTGTTGAATTTTTAAACAGATATTTGTGTGAGTCAGGGACTCTGTAGTACCTGTCTTGCTTTCTGGGTGCAGGAGGTAGGGCGTCAGGAGTCAAGCTGGATTCAAGGAAAATATCATCTACAACATCCAGGACTGGGGGAAAGCCAAAGGTCTGTGTTGTGGAAGATCTAAGAATTCCCTGAGTCTCTTTTTAGACTGAGGATAGTCCTGACTCTCCCGTTGGAAATTCTCCCTTAAAGTACGCAGGGTTTCCCCAAAGGAAACATCCTCTAGGGGAGAGGCTGAAGGAATGGAGTCCTCTGTATTAAAATCCTCATAAGTTGAGAGGGGGTTGCATGTCTTCATAGTCAGATGCATCAGATTCATCTGACTCTTGTTCAGACAAAACTACAGGGGACAGATCACTTTTCCTTTTTGAGGGGGTAGCTTGGCTTCCCCTTATCAGCATTATAAGGTCTTCTGCCGTTTTAAGCATTTGAAACTGAGGCAAAGTAATAGGTGCCTGAGGAATGGGTCATTGGTTTCTTGGGTGTGGTTCAGACCGTGGGCCTAAGAAACATCGTCATTTTTGAAAGAACGGTAGTTATGAAAGAAAACATCTGTTTATGTCGAGATTTTGTAGTGCAAAGGCCTTCCTCGGAAGCCAGTGCCTGCTTAGCAGCTCCAGACCCATCCAAGGTAGAGATTACCACAGTGTCCTTAGTCGAAGAAGAGTTTTGCGGCATACCGGACTCCAAAAGGGTCTCAGTAGTGGCCTGCGAATGCTTAACGGAAGTGGCGTCGGTAGGTTTGGACCTGTGCGGTCTGTCTCTGTCTTTATCTTTACATTTTTTCATAGGATCTGCTGTCAGATGGCTTACCAAAGCCATATCAGAGCTCAAAGACTGTAAACAAAAATATCTGGCTACAATAAGGGCCCGACGATGGATAGTTCTGGCGTTGAACAAAGTACAGAAGCGACAATGGGGGATGTTGTGGTTTGGACCTAAACAAGTGACACAGTAAGATTGGAAGTCTTGGTGTGGTATTTGCTTAATTATCATCTGTGGAAAGCAAGTTAACTTTTTCTGACATCGGTTAGTGCAAGAAAAAGGGATCCCCAATGGGGTACTTAGCTTTAGAAGACTTCAACTTCAATTCAGAGATTAAAACTCAGGTAGCGGCCTACCGGCACTCTTGTGAACTGCTTCTGCTTCAGGCTCCATGGCAAGAATGACTGAAGCAATGGCATCAGATGCCTTACTTTATACTACTGATGACCTGATGTCAGTCCTCAAGCGACAGCAACCGACGCAGAAATACTAAGCCTCTGGTATTCAGGCCATCCAAGGGCTACCCTGGCAGGGATAACCCAAATGTGATGACTGCAACAGTGAAACACGAAGAACATATACACTGCTGCACTAAAGATCATATGTTGAAAGAGATGCATCAGGAATGTTGAACTGTTTCTGACGTTTGGGAGTACGCAAGACTACATGATTAGAATAACCTACTGGGTACAATGCATTATTGTCTTCAAATGTGCTATGGCAAATTCAATATCAACAACTAGAAAGAAGGTGGACTTGTTGCCATTTTTCAAAAACAAACCTACCATTTTCCTTACATAGATTCCTACAATTTACATGGCAGTCAGTTCATGGATCATAATATCCCTGCCAATATGTACCCTCATACAGCACCGCCAGCCTCCAGCATGGCAAAAAAAGCCAGGCCAGAGAATAAATTACAGACTCACCTGCAACCATCAAGGTTTGCCTTATGGAAAACAAGGATATCATAAAGAAACTCAAGTTCTCCCTACCTGCCACACACTAATAAAAAAATATCCATGCCAGTAAAGAAAGTCCAGTTAAACAGGAAATAATCACTTTAATAGTTAAAAAATAGTCTTTTTTTATCCCTTGATATCTTTTTTTATTTTATGTTCCTGATTAACATATGATTGTTTATCCACTTTTTGAAAGGTCCACTTATATTAATCTTTAATGGAGCTAAACAATAAATCATTACTGACTGAAACATTTAATGCATGAATTTTGTTTGTCTAGAATAGCCATCTGTTTATTATTTAACCATGTCATGATGATCAACATTTCAAGCCCTGTTCTGTTGAACAGGTCAATGATTTCATTGTAGAATTCACTGTTAGACTGAATGCCAAAGAAAAGTTTAATAAGTCTTAATCCACTAGGAACAATCTTTTCCTTTGTAAATTCTTTTAAATAAATATTGTCCATTTGGAGTGCTCTAAATTTAAATATTTTTTTCTCAAATTTTAATAAGTTGAAATATTGTCTCTGTGTTAATCTGGTGCCCAAGCTGGAAATCCTGTCTGAGCGAGCCATCAATGTTTGTAGCCTCACTGTTGTCAGGGTTAACATTTGTTTAACTTCCCTGACTCTGCCTTGTATTTTCAGCTCTGATTCTCCTCTGGTCTATACAGTTAGCATTAGGAACTACTATTTCATTCTGATGGGGCAAATTACATTGTTTTAGTTGAGTAATGTCCTTATGTAATGTCTCTACTCTCTGAGAACATTGCTATATTAACATTGTCACATCCATTTGAGTATTGCTGCTTTGCAGTCCTGTATCAGTAGATTTACTCTCTTCATTCAGGTCTTGTGAGGGCATTCTGCAGGTGTGTTACATTAACAAGCAACCATGAAACACTGAACTACCACACATTACCCACACAGGCTTCAAATGGGTAAATCAAAAACAAAGTATCCAGTAAATGGCCTGACAGGTATAGACTAAAAGGAAACAGTACTAAATTATATTAGTAAATGCAGAGTGCAAATAGCAATGCTGCAGGAGACACATTCAGAAAGAAATGAGCATTTGGATTTGACAAAGAAAGCATTTCAAAATGGATAGTCAGCAGAATTTCAGGGACAAAGGAAAATGGGAGTGATTATACAAATAGCTAGAGGGGCTCCAATAGTAATAGAAGAAAAAAAAAACAATAAAGTTACATTTGTGGTAGTAAGGGGCTATTGGCAAGGGAAAAGGATTAGATAGCATGCATTTATATTCCACCAAAGACTGGAGAAATAATCAACTTTCGTTATGGAATATTAAAGGTGGGACTGGAACTTGATGTGCAATAGTGAGGATGCACCTGGGGACCTAGAAGGGAAAATATAACAAAAGAGGATAGATTTCTGAAGAAAGTTGTGAAAATATTTGGTATGGAAGATGTGAATTCAGTAGTAAGAACTTGGACAGAATTTACATATTATTCCCCAAGGTACAATTACTGGGCTAGACTAGATAGAAATTATATTTCATAGGAACATGTACATTTAATTGAAAGCTTTGATACACATCCAAATAATCATGCACTGATAAAAACTAAGATAAAAATGCAGGATAATGAAGTCAAAATAAGACATTTTCACATTCCCACCAACCTGTTAAAAGAGAGGAATTTAAAGTATGGATAGTAAAAATTTTCAAGAGTTATTAGGGAAGATAATTTCTTCACAAGCTATAGCTAATATGTGCAATAAAATGAAAATTGGGTTTTTAAAACAGGGTAGAAATAGAAGAGCCAGAGAAAGAAATATGGTTAAAAAGTAATAGGAATTACTTACAGGGCTGACAAAGGTTAACTTATTGAAGAATAAGAGGAATCTCAAAAAACACGAAGAGGTGCAAATGCAGACTGCTAAAGAGAAAATATGGGAGCACCTGGAAAATATCCATGAGTTTAGAAAGATTGCTGTAAATCAACTATTTTTAACAATAATTCCAGAACACAACAACTTAGGTAACAGAAAGAAAGGGTTGTTGCCAAACTTAGGAAACCTACAAAAACAAAACAAAAAAAAAACAGAGCTCCTGTAGCGGTATTACAGATATTTCAGAGGTTTTATGAAAATTTGTATAAAGCAGAGGGATATGGAAATCAAGAAAGAGCACTAATAGAAATAATTATGGAATACTAAATTATGCCAAGGTTAGAGGTAGAAGAGGCTGCTAAACAACTAACCGTTAAGATATGAAGAAATGATAACAACAAAAAGGAGACAAAACGTGAAGACAGGAGAGCCATTTATTAAAAAAGTTTAGCGCTTTCATTAGTTGTGAACTGTAGACTTCATCAGAACAAGAAAAACCGAATCAATCCACCAACATAATATATATGCACACCCACATGCATGAGTAGTTGTGGCCAAGCCACATAACTACCTAAATACCATCAATTAACTAATTCTAAAGTCTTAAAGGCAAAATACACCCTACCCGACATCATCAAAAAATTGACTTAGTGCATACCCTAAATAAATTCCACATATTGAAATAAATGACATACTCCTATGTGAATTTCACCACCAAATAATAAAATAATGAAGTATAAGACAGACATGTTATTTTTAAAAAAAACAATATAATAATACAACAACATGAACTGAAGACACAGGAGATCCAATTAAAAATGAAAATAAAAAAAAAAAATCTACAACCCCCCTGAATGTTGTATTAGGTTACATATTTTTTCTCTGTTCAAACAATAAAATTATCTAAACCCATTCATTCAACCCAAAAGGTTGACTGTAGCTCTATTAAGAACCTAGAAAAGGAATTCTGACTTGAATTCTGAGAACACTGGCAATAGATGCCACCTCATTAATGCCTGGATGCTGTGTGGCATTACATTTCAATTGCTACCTTAACTCTTTATGTTCCAAATACAGATCAACAGGACCTCCCCTAGGTACAAAGTCAACCTGTTCTATAGCAATAAATTTAAAGTGATGTCATGGGTAATTCATAATATGCTTTGCCAGGGCATTAGACTCACTGGACCTAGAGATGTCATAAATATGCTGATAGATCCTATTTTTAAACCTATTGATAGTTTTTACAATATAAAAAGAATCACATCATTGGCATTTAGCTAGATATTTACTTATTTATTTAACATTTGTTCACCGGGAAAGTCCGACTTGGAACAAAACCAATTTTCAGCAGAGGCCCAAGGTGAAACACTCCAGGTGCATGTCTTTGTAATGTGGGAGGAAAAAGGAGCACCAGGAGTAAACCCACACGAATGCAGGGAGAACATGCAGACTCTGCACAGAAGGCACTCCAGGCGAGAATTGAACTGGAGAACCTTTTACTGTGAGGTGTCAGCGCTACTGCTGCACCATGGTACCATCCACATACCAGGGACTTACTGTGGTAATTAAATTTGTCACCCAATCTAATCATACCATAATTTTTAATGAAAATTTCAGTACCTTCCAAGACACATCTACATTGTATACAATGGCCACATTTTTTTCATGACTCCTATACTACCACTACTTTTAGGACTTCTTTCAGTGGAATCTTTAAAACAAGCATCTTTTCTATATACAACCACAGGTTTGCCCCTACCTTGTTAAGGTAGTCTTGTTCCAACTCAAAAATGGTCCAGTTCCTACAAATTATGTCCGTGATCAAAGTCAAAGTCAAAGTAAACTTTATTGTCATACAGATCAACACAGAGGGAAAAAGTGTGTGTCACTGCACAAAATTTCGATACTCTGGCTCGTACCATAAGAATTATAGTTTACAGAAGGAAGATTAATAATAATTTAAAAATACTGAAATAGAAATCAAAAATAAGATACTAAAAATAAACACAATAAATTATAAAGTGTAAAGTGAGCTATGTAGATAACAATGACATATTGCACATAATTAATGTTTGATTACCCATTTATCACGTTAGGCTATGGGTTTGTTGTTCAGCAGTCTGATGCCCTGAAAGTGAATATTAAAGGATAATACCAAGGCTTTGTTGAAGTCACTAGTACTTATTCCCACACATTTTTGTTGAATGGGGGGGGTTCCTATTAATTATTCAAACTTTTTAAAGTTCGAATGTCATATGGTCGACACCATATGATCGAACTTTAAAAAGTTCGAAGGTGAAAAGCAATGGCTCCGTACAGTGCAGAATGGGAAAATTTCCCTTTCATGAACTGAAGTGCGATCTTGTAGTTTGGTATATTTAAGTAGGGGGTGTGTGGGTGGTGCAGGGGGGCTTACCCCCCTGCTCAGAGCATTGAGGTAAGTTTTTTTTTAAATTTTTTACTGTATTATTCAAAGTTTCAAACTTTGCTCATATGAGGTTCGAAGTTTTGAAATTTTGAATATATAATACAGACCCGAATAGGGGTGTGGACTTCATTGTTGTCCAGGGTACCTGGTAGAGGAAAAAAGTGACCATTAAGTTTTTTTCTTGTATTACCTCATCAATAATTGGGTCAAGAAATTATTTGGGGTAACCCCTCTTGAAAAACATTTCCTTTAACAAATCACATTCATCCTGAAATGTTTGTTCAACACTGATCATACGAGCGAGACAGACACATTAGCCCTTAACCAAAGATCTATTTTGATGAATTAGGTGGCAACTATGAAAATGAAGACAAGAATTCAAGTATGTAGTTTTCCTTTACAGAGAAGACACAACACTCTTATTAGGTTTATCTTTAGAAAGAGATACATCCAAATAACGTACTCTATCTTCACTGATTTCCATAATAAACTTGAGGAATTCAGTACTAGAATTCATAAATTCAAAAAGCTGTTCTAACTGTTGCCTAGTTTCACTCCAAAAAATTGTAATGCCATTTAAATATTGTCCATAAAAGGACCAGAGCTTAGAAAAATCAGAGGTAAAAATAGTACTAATTTCCCATTGTAATGACGCAATGTTAGAGAAAATGGGGGAAAAGGCGGCTCCCATCACAGCACCTATTGTCTATCTAAAAAAATGGTTCTTGAAGGTTCTAAAGTTGTTTTCAAGCACTATTTCCATCAAAGTCCTAAACATCAAAATCCTATCGTGGTCCAATCTGGAGTTGGCACAAAGAAAATTGTAAAACATCTCAAGCCCGTCTTAATGAGGAATGACTGTGAAAAAATCCTGAATGTCAACAGTGATGAAAATTAAATCCGCAGAATAAAATTTGTTTGACCCTTTGGACAAAAAATCCCAGGAATCCTTGAACAGATATTTAAAATTTACAAGGATCCCTCTGAGGTGAAAGTCTATATATCTGGCCAGGGGGAACGTTTTGGAAGCCTTGGCTTCGACAATAGATCACAGGGGAGGGTCCATAATGTTTTTGTGGGTTTTAGGGATGCCAAAAATAGTAGGAGTACAGAGAGATTCTAAGCTCAAGAACTGGTGTTCATTGACACTAATCTGCCTGTCAAGGACCAAGTCATTTAACATGACATCTGTTCATTTGTATGCAATGTTAAATTCATTCAATGAAACATTGTTATAGGTGTCAGAAAAAAGTAGGAACAACATTTTACTAACATAAATATTGCTGTCCATAACAACAAGTCCCCCTCCCTTATCGGATTTTATGACCCTAATGGACTTGTTAGAAATTTCTTTTAATAAAATTGTTTCCTCTTGGCTGAAATTGTGAGGATAACCCAACCTTTTAGTTAACAATCTTCTTATGTCATTAGTACAAATCTTAAAAAAAAAAAAGCAGTACAGGATGTAGTGGGGGGTTAAAGCAACTAGACCTCTTGCAACCTTGTAAAACATGAAAATGGCTGTTCCTTCCTTCAAAATTAAAACAAAAAATTAATTTTCTAACAAATAACTTTAAATCCAACAAGGTTGTGTCAATTTTGGCTGCTTGAGCTGGAACAAATGTAAGGCCTTTTTTAAACAAATCGGCTTATTGCATGTGACCTCCCAACTACTAAGGTTATAAATTTTAAAGTCACCATATCTGTTGACAACAATGTTATTGCATACATCATTTTCACGAACTATCAATTCCTCCCCGCCCCTTCCACGTTCTGTCCCTCTGGTCGTAGTCACCTGTGTTGAAAAAGAGTCCCAAAGGCCACTGTTGGTTGTCTGTGGGGGGTCCTGTAGTTGCTGCATCCAGTTCATGAGTCTCTCAGACCTCCTCAGAGGCATGTCTCCTAAAGGGGCTTCACCAATGGTCTAGTCCTTGGCATTCTCAAAGCCAGGCCTATCATCATCAAAGTCACTCACTCCAGTGTTCTGAAAAACAATGCTGTTACCAGGCAGTTTGGGGTATGCACTACCAGTTTCATAATCAATTTTGTCCCTCTGTAATTTTTAAAATTTTTTTCTTCATCATGGCCTCAAATGGCGCTGTCAACATTGATGAAAATAGCCCTATATTCATTAACTTTAGAATCAAAAACCAAGCTGCTTTTAACACGAGTATCTAAAACATTAATAGAATCATTAAGTTCCATTCAACCATGCCTGCTGAATAAATTAATTAATTCCTGATGTACGTCAGAGCCAGGGACCAGTCTAGTGGGAAACTTCCAGCTACAAAGCCCTTTTGGGACCTGTTCCCTTTTTAAACATTCACATAAGTAACAGTTGTCAAGCTGGAGCTTATGCAGTTTTAAAATCTGTTCTCAAAAGTTTTGAGCTGTTTACTTACAGAGCCGTAATTGACAACATTAACTCCTCTGTTAAAATTCCATTTGTGACCATTCTGGATCCAGTTGTTTAAGGAAAAAACAGATTGCCCTGCCCCTCGACGGGCATGTTGGATTGCTGGTCATTGGTCAGCACGGAAGTGTTTTCTACATCAACAGAGGTCGGTAATTGATTCTGCTGCCTCTGTGCTCTAGTAATAAAAGAAGATGTACTCCCTTGGGTAAAAACAACTTGTGTAGACTGGTAATTACTCACTGCAGCTAGAGAGGATCCTCCGGCATTCGCCACTGCTGTAAGTTGTTGTGTTAACCTCTCAATAAGAGCTGTCAAGTTTCTGATAGAAGAGACTAAGTCCTGTTGAAAAGTCAGCCCTACTGTAACAGTATTGGCTCCAGATTCCATAACAAACTGAGAAATGTCGACACAACCACAAAACTGGTAAAAAAAGGAGATGAAAAATGAAGACAGGTAAGCCGTTTATTAAAAAAATTTAGTGCTTTTGTCAGTTGTGAACTGCAGACTTAATCAGAACAAGAAAAACTGAATCAATCCACATTATAATAGTAATAGTATATAATAAACATCTCTCCTGTCTTCAGTTTTCATCTCCTTTTTGTTGTTACCAGTTTGTGTTCGTGTTGACATTTCTCAGTTTGTCATAGGAAGAAATGAGATAACAATAGTAATGCATAATCGGTCTTCAGGTCTTGAAGAACAGATGGTATTCCTGCGGAAGTCTGAAAGTTAGGAAGGAGGAAAGTAACAAAGGTCAGGAATACTGTGTTTAACAGTATTTTAAAAGGAGAGGAAGCGCCAACATCTTAGAAGACAGCTGTGGTGGCTGCATGATATAAAGATGATAAAAACACATCAAACCCAGCTTCATATAGACCAATTTCCATTTTAAACCATGTTTATAAAGTGTTTATATCTATAAATGGCAAAGGAGTTGACAAAACCTATAGACATGGGTTCCTCTCTGATAATTTGTGTTTGAACAGAGGAACCAGGCAGGGGTTCCCTCTTTCCCCTTTGTTATTTACTTTATATAGCGAGACAATGAAAACTAAAATATAGGACTAAAAATGCAAGGATTTAATTAGTATGCTAATCAAGAAAAGCTGGCTTTATTTGCAAATGATACTATTTTGTGACTGATAAATACAGAAAAGACAATCTCAGTGTTGTGGAACATTTCGAGACAGTTTCATATCTTTTTGTGATAAAAAAATAATGAAAATAAAATAAAGGCTACAGCTGTAAGTTATGTGACTACACACAAATTGGTTCAGCGATACTCATATTTATGGGGACACGATAAGATGAGCTATTTAGGAATATGGATTAAAAAGGCTTCTGTTATGGCAGCTAAGGATATGTGGAAGACACTAAATAAAATATAATAAAAAAACTGAACAAAATGTATACTCTTGTTTATGGATATGAAGAGTAAGATACAAGCAGTGAAAATGTTTTAAGTTCCTTTAGTTGTATATATGGATCGGGCATATTTTTATCAACCAGAGGAGAAGTTGTAGACAATAATTAATAAAGAGTTGAAGGAATTTATCTGGGAAAAGAAGAGGCAAGAGTTAAGTGAGATAAGCTGACCCTTTCAACAGAGCAAGATGGTTTAGGATTACCTGCTTTGAAGGGAGATTTTAGAGATACACAGTTAAGGTTGATATACATAAAAAAAACAGAAGGCTATAATTTAAATGGAAAGAGATGACGATGAAGCAGGGGGAAGTTCAAAGAACAAGCACAGAGTTGAATTTTAGATGCAGATCCTTAAAGAGAATAATAACCATACAGAATATTATATTTATAAAGTAGCAAAAAGTATTCTAAGAATTAAGCCAACACAAGAATAAAGAAAGATTTTGCCATTGGGGTGACTGCAATTATGGGTACAGTATATAAGCAAATAGGGCATTGTAATTTCCCAGAGAAAACTGACAAGGGTACCAAGGTATTGGGAGCAAATAAGTAGACAAGGAAAAGAAATAGAGTGGGATGAGACCTAGAAGATGTTTGAACTGCAGGCTAGAGAGTGCCTTTCTTACCAGAGACTGATATCAGAGTATGGCAAAAAGAAAGGGATATGAGAATCTTAAGTGAAAGACCTGCTCTGGTAGAATTTTTAACTGAATCTAGAGAAGAAGCTACTGTTACAAAAAGGATAATTAGTAGGACATATAAAATACTAAATGATAAGCATAAAGGTCAGTCATAGCAGGTATGAAAAATTGGGAAGACAGACTAGAAAGCAAATTAAAAGAGAACAATGGGAGGACATATGTATGGCTCCCAAGTATGCAACAAAATCCAGAAGGTTGAAGATCTTTAATTGGAAGTGTCTGCATATGTATTTTTTACTCCAGGCAGACTTCAAAGAATTTGTCCTCTGGTAGACAGTAAATGTTGGAGGTGTGATGGGGAAGAAGGAGGTAACTGGGAACATATGTTTTAGGAGTGCAATGAGTTGGCAAATTTTAAAAATTCCCTTCAGAGTACTCTGTCATAAATATTGTGCTAGGAAATGGCTGTAACTAAGAAAATTATTATTTTGAGCTGTGACACAGGATCTGAATTGCCTAGACATAGTAAGGCATTATTAAGTTTAATTCTGTTGGCTGCCAAAAAACAATTACTAGAAAATGGAAATCTAAGTCTAAAGCAACTGTATTTTAAGTACTGAATATTAAAGAACTGGAAGTGGGATAATTATAAAAGGGAAGGAGAAAATTACATAAAAATAAATGGAAACTGTGGGAGCAATACATGCATAATAATGTTCAGGAGAAGGAGTGAGGTTTAAGGGAAGGCAGGAATTCAGCAATTTATATAATATTGGACTAACGATAGTTACAAATAAAGAAAAGACGTGTGATTTATAATGTATGTAAATGGAAAAAAAATGTTAACATGATTTGTTTTCCTTTCTGTTAATACATGTCTGCTTATGTCTTAAGTGATAATTTAATGAAGCTGTTAAAAAACAAAGTATCCAAGTCAGTAAAGCAAGTCCCAAGATGGAGGAAATAATCATTTAATAGTTAAAAATAGAAATAAAAATAAAAACCCAGTTTGGAATAAGCTTTCCCCTCTAAATCATCTTTTTTATCCGTTCATATCTTTTTTGCTTTACAATCCTGGTTAATATATGCTTGTTTGTCCACCTTTTGAAATGTCCATTTGTCTTCATCTTTAATGGAGGTAAACAAGAATTCATTACTGATGGAAATATTTAATGCACAAATTTCTTGTTGTAAAAGAGCCATCTGTTTATTATTTGCCCTTGTCAAGATACTCAATATTTTAAGCCCTGTTCAGTTGAACAGGTCAATGAGTTTATTGTAGAATTCACTGTTAGACTGAATGCCAAAGGTAAGTTTAATTATTCTTAA